>NC_051438.1:24391343-24424551 GCF_001649575.2 Kryptolebias marmoratus | reverse complement strand
CATTTTCTGGGCGGAACACATGCTAGCAGAGCTAGCTTCGATTGTACAGCTAGCTCCTCTTTTAAACTCCGTTACTCAGCTTAAAATAGCAACAGCCTTGACTTATGCAAATAAAAAATGGACGTAGCATTGTACAACACTGATGTTTTTTTTCTGCTTACATTGTTGTAAACGGCTACATTAAGTTAGCTGAAGCACACATGCTAACTAGTTAGCCAACCATGTTAATTCCTCGCTGCACCCCTCCTTCCCCCACGACCACACAGCAGCACGTCATCTTTCCGCTAGAGATAATTAGTGTTAATAATAATAAAAAACAAAAAAAACCCCCACATGAAATATGTTTACAACCCATTTGGGCACTTACCTGGCACAAAGCAGACCGTCGCCTCCGGTCCAATGCGGGAAAATGGTGGAAGAAACGAAACTTAACAAACTTCAGTGGGCGTGTTCTTGTTTTACTCCGATATGATTTACTCTGTTTTTTTCCTCCGATTCTATTGACCAATTGACACGATTTTACTCTATAATGCATAAACATGACTCTTTTAGATGAAAATAATGTTAACTCCGAAAAAATTACTCTTCTATTTTTCCTGTGCAGCACCAAACAATGCCTTTTGTGAGTGGCATTAACACTGAGTATGAAGGGCAGAAAAATGGGATAAGTGATGATGATGTACTATCAGGAGAGATATCAGTTCTTCAGATTTAAACAAAATAGGCCAGGGATTTGTTTTGCAAAGACAGTCATATTAAGGACATGACAAATGCATGAGCAGGAAACGTAAATGATGT
Organism: Kryptolebias marmoratus; assembly: GCF_001649575.2. NCBI lineage: Eukaryota > Metazoa > Chordata > Actinopteri > Cyprinodontiformes > Rivulidae > Kryptolebias > Kryptolebias marmoratus. The sequence continues at coordinate 24,423,753 of NC_051438.1, read as the reverse complement.
TACAGACAGATGGATATGCCTTTCAAACTTAAATATGAAAAAAGAGCAGAAAATAAATGCTCTACTTGAGTTAGTAGAGAATTTTTCTTTGAAAAGCACATTATAGTCATAGTCATACTATGTATGTGTATGTCTGTAACTGAACTTTAAAGAAAAAGTACAAGAGTTTTATTTTTTAAAGTTAGTTTCTGTTAAGTAGTTATGAGTAGTCAAGGATATCATTTAAGAGAATCAGAGAAAAGTTTTCATGAAGAGTGAAGCTGACAGCTTCTCAGAAGAGAAGGGAAAATTTCCACCATCAAAAATAACTTAAAGCTCCAGAACTAAATAACTGTTGAAGTGAATGCTATGCACATTTTTTTTTACTCTGCATCATTTCTGTCTTGGATAGTTGTGTGAACTGAGCAAGCTCAATATGGTACGTTTTTCAACATGTATTGCACAAAAACATGTTGCAGCATCAAAGATTGTACTCCCAATACAGCCAGTCTTTAATGTAAATAACTGTCTGGTATGAAGTGATGCGATGTGAAAAGGTACAAAAATGCATGAATTTAAAGTAACAGAACTTTTGAGGTTTGAGTCATTTTGGATGTTGAAAAATCAATCAAATGAGTCCCCTTTTAAATAACAACTAGCTTACCTTTATGAGAACTATAATTTCCTATAATTGATGTTGAACTATAATAATAATGAACTATAATTGATGTTGCTCTGATGGCTGTCTATCGCAGGTAAGATTCAAGCTACTCAATACCACTCTACAGAAACCCACTAAAAATATCTGAACCAGCCTTTTGTCAGAACTATTTTTAATGTTTAATATATTTTCTAATACCAGAAGATGCTTTTGCTAAATTTTTGTTTTTCGTTTTTTCACAACTTGTATTTAGTGATTTATTTTTTATATTGGACTCTGTATGTAGAGTTCCTGCTTTAATTTGACCTTTTTTCAGCAATAGGTCTATGATCACTCATTAAAGCTGTAAAACTAATTTTATTGTTATCAGTCACATTAATGTTATGAATATTAAGGTTTACCTTTGCATTGTCCAAAACTCAACAGTTCAATCCATAAATAATGAATTGTCAAGCACCTTTGATTGTCAAGTTCAGTTTCCACCAAGGCTACAATTACTGACGTAAAAAAAAGAAGGTTTTGGCAAGTGGATGAAGCCAGGTTTGAAGCAAACGTGACAGCCAGCGTGCATCTGGTGATGGACACAATGTGGAGCTCAGAGGAAGAGGAAGATGGCAATTAGGATTCCTTTCGTAACTGGGAGATTTAGTGAGCCAAATTGAGCATACCTATCGACCAGCGAGACGGATGGAGAGCAAGAAAGGAGGAATGAAAAAGCGAAGCATTACAAGAGCTTTGTGGAAAATAACACAAGATTAGGAGAGGAAGTGAATGCATTTGGAAACCAAGCATTGGATGGAGGACAACATAAGATGACAAGGAGATAAAGAAATGAGGGAGAGAAAGATGTGGATGCAATGCCCAATGGAGTGAGTGAAAAAGTGGAAAGAGGAAATTTCACGGTGTCAGACAGATAAAGCAGAGAAAGGAAACTGCCGTTTTTCATCAGGGTTGTCGTGCCAGATAGAGAAAAAGAGGACAGAGGTCATGATAACAAAAACAAGACAAACTCAAACCGCGGGTCAAGGTGAGCCAGAAAACTACAAGTGACCTGCCAGTAACCCAACATGTCAGACATCTAAAGTCATGTTCAGAGATAGTATTTCATGGTTTACCAGTCGTATCAGTTCAGATTTTCATTCCATTGATCTCTTGGGAGTCACCTTATCTGTCATCTGTTTAACATACATGTCTAATTATTTATCTATTTTTTTAAACTCACAGCATCCTTGGTTGACCAACTAATAAAACTACTGCAGGGAAGTTAGTTTGCCCACCACCTTTGAAGGTGCAACATTGTTTCTTTGTGTAAATCTATGTAAAATCAAGCTGGGTGCAAATTGAAAGCAACCAGGCCCCAGAGTACAAGGTGAAAAATGGGTACTAAGAGCTGTGTCTGTTTCCTGGATAGTGCATTAATTCCCTGCACACCTGATGTTTGCACTCTAGTCTTCTTCCCTTTCCAATGTCAGAAGTACACACACACACACACACACACACACACACACACACACACTCCTTATCTCTGCCTGTAATGAAAACAGTGGTTAGGGCTTTTGTATTAAAGCCTCCTGTTAGTTGTCTGACTGCCAGCTGGTCAGTTCAATTTTAAAGCTAAGTTAAGCTTTGACTGTTTGATGGATGGACAACCAAGCTTTAAACAACGCAGGTGCACCGAAGAGGAACAATTCAATAATGCTTCTGGTTGCTTGTTTCATATTTTTTAATGGTGTTCTATTCATTTGGTAACTTTGGTAAATTTCAACTCACATCTTGTTTTGGTCTGGCAGGAGTTTTGACTTTCTTAGTTTTTGTGAAGTGATGCTAGATATGATGTCTCCTTTGTGATCCACCTGGAACTGCATCCTAAGTGTTTGTTTGACTACGGAGCCGTCTTCTCGGTGAGTGCAGGAGTTTCCACTGTGAACAAGAGAAAACTGAAGATAAGCATGGAGAGATTAGAGGTGGAAAGAGAAAAAGGAGAAAAGAAGGAAAAATGTAGCCAAATGTGTACGAGTGAGAGATTGAGATAAAAGAAGAGAGATTATGAATGGAGAGAAAAACAGATGAAGGCGTAGAAAACGTGTTTGGTCAACTGTGAAAGAGTGAATGATAAGGCATGAGAGAGCGAGAGAGGGGAGATATACTAAAAAGGTAGAGATTGGAGAGAAATGCAAAATGTGGAGGGGAAGCCTGGGAACAGGAGGTGAAGCTGAATGGTTGATGGACTGACATTAGAGAGTAATGACTGGGAGAGATTTGAGATAGATGAGAAGGAAATGGAAGGCAAAAAAAAAGTGAAAGATTGTGGTCAAATGTAAAAAAGATAAGTAGTGACAGATAGCAGAGGGGTGTTGCAGCGAGGAGAGGATGGATTGAAGAGTAGATGTTTTCAGATTTAATGCTGTCTCAGAGCTGCTCAGAAGTGAGTAGGAACCTGGGAAAGAAAGTGGTTGACGATGGAAACAGTTCTGTCTTCAAGCTCCGAATGATAAATCAATACTGTATCAGATTTTTCACTATGTCCAAGAAAGCTTTTTAATTATTTTTCAGTGCTTCCTTCGCACAGTTACAATCAATTACACACACTGCAAGAGAACTAGCAGTTGGTTTGATGGTAGATCAATCTACTGTCAGAAACATACCAGATGTTTTAATGGACTAGTGAAGTGGATGAGAGTTGGTATCAACTTAAATTTTCTTTCTGGTTTTTGTGAATGGTCTTTAATTCTTTCAATGGATTGTTTTAGATCTCAAGATATGAGTTTATATATTCATACAAAATCCCTGTATTTCAGCAAGTGTCAGAGATTGTTTTTGAACATTGTTTTTTTATGTTTTTGTTATTTTAAACTATTAATTCGCCGATAGAAGGACAGCTGGGATAAAAGTGGAGTCACATAGATTGTGAATAAAGCCTTTAAGTGCCTCACTCCAGAGAGTTTGTAACACATTTTTTTCATTACCGCAAACTACACTAAGAAAAATCTTATTCTTTAGGTAACTGGTTGCATTAGATTGACCAACTGGTTGCAGATTTTGTCTTTCTGATTTCTTGTGCTGTTCAGTGGGTTTATGAACAAACTTTTAAGGAAACAGCTGTTTGCTGTATAATAAAAATAACTTCATAATCAGGATGTGAGAAAATCAAAACAATGGAATATTAAACTCTAAAACAAAAACTGAGTCAGACATTCCTAAAAGGCTTTGCTGGAAATTAACTGATATGTCTTCTTACAATATAAGATACGCATTAATGCTTCTTAGACGTTTTAAGTTGCATCACTATAAAAACACTCTGGCACATTTTATGCATGGGTCTGTTTTTTGTTCTAAATGATACTTGAAAGGAATCTTGATCTGAGAACCTGTTACTGCTTGTGTTTTAGGCCAGCTTTCCTCCAGAATTTTTGCTGCACTGTGTGGGAATCATCAATCAGAACAGTCATTTATGTAACCTCCCACTGGATCAGATAAGAGATTGAAACTATTCATTACCCTGGAACTCTTTCAAGGACGCCCTGGTGGGCCATGGACCCCAGTTTGGGCTTGAAGGAAGTGCTGGTCTGTCCTACACTAGCTCTCCCAGTCTCAGACCATGGTATGGCTCTTATTAGCAGCGCTTGCCATGGCAGTGTGGGGAGACCTTTTGAAACCTAATATGGTCTTAAATCAGATTTATAAATGTTTAGGTGTATTATGAAAAACACACAAGCGGACTGCCTTGACGAACCCGGACTCTGTTTATGTGCATGTACGTGTCTGAAAGTGAAATGTGTGTGTGTGAATGTGTGTGAAATAAGAGGAAAAATGGTGGGTGTTATTCATACTCTCACTCTGTGTGTATGTTTTTTTTCCTTCACCTAATTCCTTCTGTGGAACAGCGTTTCAATAAACAGCATACTCATTTAAAAGGAACCAGTCTATATACACACACACGTGGGGTGTCAGTTCATATTGCATTATATATACATTGTACACCCAGAGTTAAAACAGATTGAATGACGGCCAGGAAACACAATGAGCTTTTAAACTGTGTGATGGAAGAAAAAAACCCCCTCTTTTTTACTGTTTTTATGGAAATTTTGCCTTTCCACATTCAGTTCAGCAAGGGCAATGTTCATGGTGCCTGTACAGCAGAAATGTTTGTATGTTTAGATTTGTGTTTGTTTGTGTTTGTGTGTATGTGTACTCTATATATGTGTGTGGCCTCAGATGCTGTAGGGCATTCTCACGCTCTGTCATACCGCCACATTTACATTTATGTTTGGGTATGTGAAAAGATAGAGAAAAGCAAAAAACAACAACAACAAAAAACATGCATGAACTCACTTGATGTATACAAATAACCTTATACTTTTTAAACATTCTGTTGTTACAATATATTCTTTCCTATACATTATAAACTTAAATTAAAATTCAGTTTTACTGATGACCAGTCGGGATGCTAGAAATACTACCAGCATGATGTATAATCTCTGTTTTTTCTCTTTGTAGGGATTTGAACAAAAACAACATCACTCGAATCACAAAAGTGGACTTCTCTGGTCTCAAGAACCTCAGAATTCTGTGAGTTTTTCATCTTCTTTGTTTACATAAACTTTTTTGTGAAAAACAACTCAGTTCAATGTTGTAAATTCTAGTAAGTATCACTTGGAAGCAAATTATGTCAAATAAGCATTTGTGACATAGAAATTCACAGAAGAAAGTCTTAAACAATATTGGAAATACTTGCCTAAAATTTGCTTGAAACTTATGCACAAGTATAAAAACAAGACCTAAAGCTTTATTGAAGCAATTTTTTGTATTATGTTGTTTTTCATGCATTTTTGCAAACTGTGCTTCTATCTTTTGATTTTTAAATTCAGCAACCAATTCAGTTCTATGTATTGAAAGTTCAGTCTTTTGAAGGAAATACATAGGCAACGTGGCATTGATGCATTAATTAATACTTGAAAAACTCACACAGAAGGTATGTGTTGTGAAGACACGCTATCTGCTTTTCGGCTGAATCCAGTTTTTTTGTGTCACCTATACCCTCCTATTTCAAGGGTTTCCTTGGATATAATTTGAAGCCAAAAAATAATCAACATACCTGGAGTTTTTGTTGATTAAATTACCAGATGAGAGATATTATGACAGCACTAATGAAAGTTCCCATGGGCTCTCACAATAGACTTGCATCTTTACTTGCCCTTGTTTAAGTTATATTTATCTGTTTTATTCCAGCTTGTTCACATACAAATCTTCATCAAGCATCAAAGTCCTGCAAGGTTGAGGACTCGGACCAGTATTATTTTACTTTTTATAGCTAGTCTAAACACAAATCAGATTCTACTGTCATTTTGAAGTTACTGTATTTTATGATGCATCCCTCTGTGCACCTTTTCCTTTCTTTATTACCCTGTTGTAACCTATATTTGAATCTATAAAAGTGCTGTCATTAGCAAAGAAAAAAAAAACACTCCCAGGCTGTAGCAATTATGTCAGTGTTTTATTTACTAAATGGGTCTGTATGTGCCTATAAGGGAAACAAGTCTCTATAAAATAAAGTTTCCCATCTTAACTAGACCTTTCAGGTAAGAGAATGTGAACGTCCTCTCTTAGCAGTTAAATTCCATAATTAATGGTTATTTACAAGGTTAAGTAATGGAATAATTGTGAGGTAACATGCCAGTAACAGGCAGAAAAAAACTAAACACATGATAATGTGATGTTTAACTGGTTACAGCATGAGGACATGGAACTAGTGGACAATTATGTGCCAGAAATTATGAGTCATTGTGCATATAAAACAGAAAAAAAAAACCAGTAAAAGTTCAACACAATCTCACCAAAATAATATTACAATTTGTGACTTGGCATCAAATATTTTTTTCTAGTTCGCCTTGAAAAACTACTCACATACCCATATAAAATAATTATTTTTTTTGTCAAATGTAGTTTCTAAAAAATAAATGCTCCAGTTCTCAAGTCTAATGCATTTTCCTTCACTATTAATTTTACGCATCATAACTGGTGATTCCAGCTATTTTGATATATGCTCAAAAACAGTGTTGTTTTTTCTGAACTGAGAAAGGAGCTGAGTCAAACTGAACAATGTTTCACTTCAAGGTGAAATTACTTTTAAAGTTTGCTGGTTGCCAAATGAATTGTAGTATAAATGCCAGTAAAGCATTAGAATGAACCTCTTTATCGAAAAATATGCCTAACTGTATTCTGTTGCATACAGAATCTGAAATAAATGCCCACAAAACCTTAGATGTTTCTATTCAGCAGGTAACTGAATAAAGAGTATATGCAGCATCGAACATAAAAATCAAATGAAACAAATAGGACTTAATGGTGCATGTTAGTGACAAATACAAATGCACTGATGCTTTTCTACACAGTCTTTATCAGAGTTACAAAAGCTTATCTTTTTGTTTTTCTCTTAAATTTTTTTAAGATCATTTAGATTCGAACAATCTAAACCCAAAATAAATTCCTAATCAAAAGTTATTTAGTGAGACAATAATGGATTAAAAATGTGGATGATTACGGTAAGAAAAGAGTTGGGGGAAGGATATCTAATTTGATTAAATTAAATAATATGATAAGTTTACAAGAGCCTTCACCTCATTTTTTAATCTCTAATCTTTATGTACAGGAATGCAAATACCTTGAATGAAACTATAAACTAAAGACTTCCTGTATTTAAGAAGTTTTGATTTTAGATTAAACATAATGCCTAATTTAATGAAAAATAATGAAACGGCATTTAATAAAATGCAGAAAGGCAGTTTGTCATATATTGTTGGAATATGCTTGGCGAGTGGATTTTTTTTTTCATCTGTTAGTCCTTTTGACTGGTGAGTCAAAAAGTAAATTTTCGACACAGATCATTTAAATGGCGTCACCCAGCAGAGTGTAACTCCTTATCTCCTCTTGGCTGTCCTAATTGACTTCACAGGCTTTCACTCTTTTGCCTCAAGTCACTAAAATGTGCGTGTGTCTGTGTAAATGTGTGTGCACGTGTTCATGTGTGCGTATGAGGGTTTAAATGACTATAATCACTGTTGGCTGCATGCAGCTTTCCTCCTCACTCAGTTTTAACCAGACTGGCAGATAAAAATACACTCTCGGTACAAACTACACCAGAGTTGGAATGAATTTCTTCAAATGTGTGTTTGCATTTGTTTAACCTAAACTGTTTTTTTTTCTCAAATTTGGAACTAACTTTAGTTAATTGAGTTTTTTCTTATCTGTGGTTTTATGTTTTTTTTTTTTTAAATAGGAAAAAAGTATGATGTTTAATTTGTATTGAGTTCATAAAAAAAGGACCAGAAAAACCAGGGAAAGTAGGCTGCGTGTGTTTGCGTGTGACGAGTGAGCAGCTCATTTCATGTGGTTGGTGATAAACTGCTGTGACATTTACTCGCTCCAAATCTCTTAAAAGAAATTGAGAGGAGATGGCTTGGGAAAGAAAAGATAGTCTCAGAAAACAGAAACACAAATAGGCACACAAACACTCACACATTCTTCATTTCTATGAAAGAATGAACAAAAGCAACATGGTAGCTTTTACCCTTATCTTTAGTCAAATAGGAATTACTGTTATTCACCAGACCGATGTTTCTACTTGTAGAATCGAGGGTCATTTTAGCTGCAAACACACACACTTCCTACGGGAAATCTTTGCTTATAGTTTTATCATTTAACATTCCTCTAGAGCAGAATAAAAATAAGTATTGTTTTAAAATACTATGCTTATATACAAGGTAGTAATTACGGATTATTCATCCAGAGAAATACTTATATGCTATCAGACTTCTTTTAAAACATCTAAAAAGCTAAATGATCTGGTAGTACATTAACACGATAGGTGATTACAAAGTATAAAAATAAAATTATGGTAATTGGACTGATTTGTTGATTATTTAAATCCTCCAAGTCTATCTCCGACCTCAGCAAAGTACCTTATTCAGACCACAATCTGTAATCTCACAAAGCATTTACCATCACTTTGTGTTTGTCCAGAAACATGTAATTGTGTCCAGCAGTGAGGATTTCCTTCTGTATTTATTGCAAACACAGCTTGCCTCTGCGAGCGCAACACTTAGCGTAATATCTTTGGCAGTCAGACGTTGCAAGATCTGTTCCAGACTGTGGCAAAATTGAGTAATTTTAAACAAATTTAGTTGTAGGTGAAAACTTAATCTTGATGCTGAATTATCGTCTGCAAAGTTAATCGGGTCTAACCCACTGTGAGTAAACTTCAAGTGAAGTTAATATCCCGTTTCCTTGTTTTCATTTAGTGGTGAAGTTTTCACAGTTTGCTAAAAGGTAAATTAATGTGGTCTCATCCATTGTGTGTAAACCTAAAGAGAAGTTAATAAACCCTGATGTGTTTTCTTGTTTTTTTTCAGGGGTCAGGTTACCACACTTTGTTAAAAGGTGACATCATTGTGGTTTTTATAATGGTTGACCAAAAAGATTATTAGGCTCTCCTGTCTCCAAACACATAAAATCTAAACTTGTTTGTGCTCTTTTCCTCTTCTTTCTTCATCTCTCTGTGGATGACTAATGCCTGATAAAGAACAATGTGAAAACAATACCTCATCAGAGCAGAACGCCAACAACTCCTCGCACCATGTGTTTGGCTTGACATCCCTTGGCCCTCTAAACATCATTTAGTAAATCAATGTTTGGTTGATCCCTCATTTGGACAAATAAACTTTAAGATTTATTCAAAGTTATGTATTGATTTAACTTTTTCTTGGCTTTTCTAAAGGAAAAATCCTCAGAAATGCAGCCACACTTATTTAAACAGGAGGTATTTATTATGGCTGCACAGGAAATTACGATTAATGGTGGATAGCTACAGGTGTTACATCTCTGCATAGATATGACATCTCCTAAACAGTTTTCTTTTCACCTTTTATTTGTTTATCCTGTTTCTGCCACCAAGAAAAGAGCGAAATGAAGGATGTGGAGATATGTCAAAAACAAAAAGTTAAAGCATAAAGATGAACTTATACATCATTAGGTGGAAATCTGTTGAGTGAAGAAATGTCTGTTCTTTCCAGCTTTGTGAATGTGTTCACATGTGGATTTTCTAACAGGAAATCACCAGCAGAGACGCAAAAGGTCAAAAGGAAACAAATGACAAAGTTCAGAACACTTTTACAGCGCAGACTTACAAGATAAATGATAATCTATCCATTTTCTATGCCTGCTCTATCCTTTTACCTTTTTTCAGCAGTCATTGGGCGAGAGGTGGGGTACTTCCTGGTCAGGTCACCAGACCATCACAAGGCCACATGGACATGAACTCATAAATGCAGAAACCTCTCACCTTGGGTCAATTCACACCCACCAATTAACCAATGTGTCTGAATTGTTGGAAGGAATTAAAGTACCCAGAAAAAAACCCTTTTAGAAAACATTTTCTTAGAAAAATACAATATTCCTTGAAGTCTCTTGTCAAAACCTTTTGACGTCTGTCTGTTTTTGATCAAATGTAATTTTTTTGTTAACTGTCTTTATTTTTATATCTTTCCCATACAATTGTGTCGCTTTAACTTCTTTTGCATCTTTGTTGCGTCTCTATCTCATGTCTTTTTGCCATTTTCTTCTTTCCTCTGACTCACATCAGAAAGTTTTGTTTCTTTGTTAACTGTCTCTGTCTCTCCCTTTTTGGATATGTCATCTTTGACATCATCAGACAGAAAATATACACACAGATTTCTGTAGAGCTGCAGAATTCATCCTTTTCTTTCTCTGACCCATCTGGAAAACCTTTCTTGGCCTCTAAAACTCAAAAACTCACAGAGAGTAGTGGAAGGGAAAAGAGAGAAATATGTGTTATTTTGGGGGGACCACATGAAAGCCAAAAGAAAAATGGAGAAAATATTCACTAAAGAGTGGGTTGTTAATTATTTGTTTTGGCTTAGTAGGTTGTAACATTTGTTATATGCTGACTGTCATCAACTTTTTCAGCTTTTGTTTTATGCCAGATTAATTTGTTCAGCGCACTGATTATGTGTTTATACAATGAGTGCAAGTGTCTCTCGTGCTTTGTGTGGGCCAGAAAATGTGATTTTTTTTCTGCTGTTTAGACTACACAAATTCTTTCCAGTTAGAAATTTAAATTTATCTTTTTTTAAAGACATTCTCATATCAACTGTAATGTGTGCCGCTGATGTATTTTCTTTATCTCTGTCTTATTATCCATCGTTTTAGTCATCTGGAGGACAACCAAATCAGTGTCATTGAGAGAGGAGCCTTCCAAGACCTCAGACTGTTGGAGAGACTGTAAGTATAATGTTTTGTGTATAATGATTATTTCAATTAAAAAGAAAACGTTCAGTGCAAGTTAAGCAGCTGATGCAAATAACAGAACTGACTACATTCATTATATATTAAAAACCCACAATAGGCAAACACGAGCACATAAACACACACATACATTTGACTTTTTGTTACTCCATTAAAACAAACAAACAAAATAAAACATCCAACATTCACTGTTCCTCACTATCTGTCCAGTAAAGGAAGTTCACGAACAGTCCACCTGACTGGTATCCAACAAATCCACTCCACTTCACACAATACCTTGGAATCTCCCATTGGTACCACAGCATTCCCTCTGTGTGTGTGTGTGTGTATCTGTGTGTGTTTCTGCATCCACTAACTCACACCAAGGCTCGAGTCAACAAAACTGAGGTGTCACTGTACAAAACAACACCTCCCACATCCACACACACCTGCATGTTTATGACTTTGTGTTGGAGGAAGGATGAGACAATTTTATAGGCAAATAGTACTTTTGCATTAAATGTAAGGGCAAAGTTACATCACAGGCTGTTGCTTTGATATTAGCTAATATTGTCGATGATTCAGACGATCTACATTTAATTGTTACCTTTATTTAGTTTAAATTTAATGCCATTTTTGTTAGCTATTTAATCCCTGCATATTTTACAGCCTATTTGTGTGAGTATATTTAAACATAGGACAAGTTCTGTACAGTTTCTTTAACGATAATTTTAATTCAACTTGCATCTTTTGTATTTTTCAAGAAACTTGTTAGATTAGATGTAAGATTAGAAGATGTTCAATGACATTCCTAAAAACAGAGTCCATGTGTCCGGTGGATGGTATTACACATATACAGGATGTAGCTGTAAAGCAGTTTGTTCAACATGGACCTCTATTCTAAAAAAAAAAGATGCTGAGTGACAGCAGCATGTGTATCTTGCCTATATAGGAAGATCACACACCTGAGGGGAGGAATGTGAAAAAATGTGCCACTTTAATGTTAAACGGCTGTTTTAATACAGTGCATCAGGCAGGGTCACAGGTTTGGGATGAGAGGTGAATAAAGTTTAGGTGTAAAACACCTTTGTGTTAAAACTCACACAGGAGGTGATGTTTTATGTTTCACTGTTGTCAATTTCAAGTGGTTCTTGAAGGTTTGTGGTATTTTTCCAGTTTGGCAAAGTTTGTATCTGGAACAGGGCAGTTTGTCAACAATGATGCCACGTGAACTGTACCAAACAAAATAAAGGAACAGTAGATAGCATTTATTTTATGAATAAATCCCCAATAGACATATGGCTAAACAAACAAACAAAAAAGTTTAGAAACTATTCTTTTACAGACTATCTAACAAAGAACAAATTGTTTTATATTTGGGAGATTCAGGCTTTTAAGTTATTTGAATCAATCATGAACATTTTAGTCTATAAATAGAACTGAAGAAACATGAAGGAAACAAAATCCAGTTGTCTTGTATTCAAATGTTTAAGAATCTAAAATGTTAATGTTATAAAACTTAACATCTCAGAGTAAAAGTTCCTCTAAGCTTCAGTGCAAAACTGATCAGAAGTTACTGAAAACATTGCAGATATTGTTACTTCAGCAACAGAAAGCAGCTATGTTATCTTGGATTATTTCACCTAAAAACAAAAACCACATTTTTTGGGTTAAAAAGTAAACAAACAGGCACCATGATCTGACACAGCATTTCTGGAAAGTTGTTAATGGCAAGAATGAACTGGAGTATTGGACAGGTCGTCTCATTTTTGTCTTTTATAAACTATTTTTGATCAAATATACAGTAGATACAGCGTAAATTGTAATTTAAAAAAAAAAACATAAAATTTTATTCACTTGTAGTATTATTGATTCTATTTGCATAGACAGAATAATCCACTCATTTCCTCCATTAATCTATAACTATGACAATGTGACTCTTACAAGAATCCAAAAGTCTTTAAGTCTTTTGTTAGGACTTCTGCAAAGTTCTGATACTGTTAAACATTTTATCTAGAAGTGTTTCAAAATGTTTTCTAACTTCTATGCTTCATTTGTTTCTGTAGTTTTAATGTATTACTTAAACAGTCTGACATTTTTAAAAATGTTTTGACAGGGTCTCTAATGTTTTGTCTGACCGGTGAAAGGTTAGAGGTGAGAGGTCTGGTGCTGGGTCAGTGATTAATGTAGTCACAATGGGAAAAACATGCAGCCTAACTAGTCACCACACACAATGAGAAAAATTTTGACAAGGTATAAGTTATAGATATGGTCAGAAAGCTTCAATATCAACTAGGATTTATACATAAAATAATTATGAATGATTATTAGTGTAAGACCTTTGTAGTTTTATTTTTGTCCTTTAGAAGAAAGAAAATCCAGCCCGGTGACTTGCTTTCTGTTTCATGTCCAGACATTTGTTTTTGGGATATTTTTGATTCTGAAACAGAAATAGATCCAGTGTTAAAAATATTGTGCCCATAAAGTTGAGATGTTGTATAAATTCAAAGGTTTAGAGAACAAAGACATCATTGTAACTTAAAACCTCCCACACAATTCTTATCCTGAAACCTTCTGTGAATGAATGTCTTAAAATGACTCGTAACTCTTATAGTTCACGGTCATGTTATTTATTTGCAGACTAGTAGTAAGGTTTTACAAACAGACATCATCATTTTAAATAGAGGCTATCTTTTTTGGGCTTCATTTCTCATTTACAGAAGTAAAAGTCAGGGTCCCTGTTTTCACGGTCACAAAGGTTAAAGGTTTGCATCTGGGTCTTCTCCAGCACAGGTTCTGCTTTGCGACCCTCCACCCTCCTTTTTCCCATCCACGCCTCATTTCTCAGCCAAATACTTTGGCAGCCTGATAACATGTTCACTCCCTCTTCTCACTCTGTCCTCCTGTTTCTCATTGACAGCCAACACCACCTTTCTTCTGCACACATATGACCACTAAGGACAGAGCTTTACCAGAATACCTTCCATTCATTACTTTGTTCAGATACATAGCAGATTTTATCTCTTTTCTTCTGACTCTTATTCTTTTTTAAGTGTTTGCCGTGGGTTTCATGACACAAGAACAGTAATATGCATAATTTATTTAAATGTAAAAACTTGTCAATATGTTTCATTTTTGATACTTTGTTTTACAAACTTGTTTCCTTACAAGGACCAACGCATTTTACAGTGAAGGTGAAATCAGATTGTCATCTAATCATTTTATCCAACATACACAATGTATTAAATGGCAAGCTTTTTTCCTCTAAAAAATCTTACTTCAAATTCAACAAAAGCAAAGTTGAAAAATGTTGAAACTGACAGGTCTAACCTGCAGGTAGAGAAGTTCAGTCTTGCAGCATCCATACAGAGTTTACAAAATCATTTTTTGCTGAAATTGTCAGGGTCTTCCCATCTGGATGGCTGCACATGTTGCTCCAAAACCAGGTAACATTATACCTTAAGTGTACCTTTACAGATGTGCAGGTTACCAAACCCACTGCAAATACTGACTTTTAAAATTATGGGGCATAACCCCAGAAAATATAATCAATAATTTCCAAAGGAATTCTAACAGAAATTTAGACGACAGAACAGTTACCATTTCACTTCAATTGATCTTAATCTATCTTAAACCCAGACGAAGCAGCAGCGTTTCTGGAATTTAGGATAAATATCTTTATTGAAACAATCTGCAGGCATTAAATTGAAAATGAGCAAATCCCTTTCAAAAATAATTTATGTAATGTTAACTTTTTGTATTTGTTGTACTTGAAAAAGTCTTTGCAGTTCTCTTTCTTTCCATTTTTCCAGTGTTTAATTTCTTTTTCAAAATAATTTTAGCGTTTCTGTGTGTTTGTGAGCACTTTGGCAAGAATCAGTGGTCTAACACAGGTTGGATAAGTTATCAGGTTTATAAATGAGAAATATAAAGTGAGTATGAAATCATTGGCGAAGGTCTTGCATTTTATGTATTTCTTTTACACCAAAAATAAATAAGGTCAATAAGATATACTAATTTTATATGATTTGATACACTTGGCCTTCTTGAAGTATTCAAAGTGATTTTTTACTACATTACAAACATGCTTAGACTTGCACTAATCTAAAACATATAATAAATAAATTGATTTATTTGTGTTTTATATTTATTTTAATGACTGAAAAGTAGCACAAACGTTTTCCTTCCCTTGATAGGTCAAAGCTTTTGTGAGGATTACGGTGATAACTGGCTTTAAAGGGCTTGGAGGCTGATAACCTGTAACTGACATCCATACACAAAATGCAGCGTGATAACCTGTAGGTCAAAATCCCAGGAAACCAAAGATGTTCTTGTGACTTTTGACCTATTGATGGTGATAACTGTTCAGGCGTATGTTTTGAACTTTTTTGTTCTTGATGTTTTGTTTTGTTATGTCTCCATGTAGTCGTCTGAACAGGAACAAACTCCAGTTTCTCCCCGAGCTTCTCTTCCAGTCCAACCCCAAACTGGGCCGAGTGTAAGTACACTTTTCCTTTACCCTCCTCTTTATCTGCAATCTCTTTCTGACACTCTCCCCATCACTTTTTTGGCTCCTTTTCTGTCTCTTTTGATGTGCTACACGATCCTTTTGAAAACACAGCCATGGTTGGATGTCAGAATTTTTCTCCAGGTTGAGGGTTCAGGTCTTGTGCCAGGTGACACAGTGCCACTCTGTGCTCCTGTCAGCAGGTGAAAAAGACTGAGTGTCAGATGTAATGTGCACGGTTTGAAGAGGTGAACGTGCCTGGAGTAAATGTTTTGTTTGGACAGACGTGGAATTTTTATTCGGGAATATGTTGTTTTCCTGGAGTATTCAGGGTAAAAGAGCAGGTCAAGCTGATGCAGCGAAGCCTCCCACTTGCCCTTCTTCTCTTTTTCATCTCACATTCCCAGACATTTCTCTCCTCCTCTCTCTCTCCCTGACTTCCAGTGGTGCATCCACCCTGCCTCGTTTCATTTGCTCGACTCTCTCTCCAGCTCTCTTTTTTTATCCACTCAGGTTGTCTTCTCCTCTGAGAGTTTCTGTCAGATTAGGTTGAAGGTTGAAACACCTCTTAACGTAATAGCTGTTTTTATTGGGCTGCCTTCAAGTGAAACTACTGAGTTTAACTGTGTTTGTAGGTGGATGTTTGCTCCTGATTGTCTGTGCTGCACTGATTATTCCAAGCATTCATGAGCTTAGATATCACATAGTTGTGTGTCTGCACATGTGTGCTGTGTGACAATTGTGTTTCTGTATGTGTGGTATGAATGTGGAGATGGGCTTGAAGAGGGAATACCAATGCAGAGACACCAAACTTTTCACTTCTTACATTCTTTTGCAGTGTTTCTATAAGGCAGAGTCCCTTGGAAGTTATTATAACCCTATTTTGTTAAAAAGTCTACTCTCCTGTGTGAAGTCTTTATTCATTTGAAAAAAACGGGTGATCACAAAGCCAAACAAAATGAAAGAAATATTCTGCTGAAAAGCTTTATTTAATTAAGGCTATGAGAAGTAGCTCTGAGTAGTGTGTAACTGGAATCTTTACAGTGAATGACAGCTGGAGTTCAGCTTTGCAACAATTAAACAGATTCCAACAGGGACTTGAGCCACTGCAGTGTTAGAGTTCTAAGGAGTTCAAATAAAAGTTAAACATGACAGCCAATCTTCAAAATTACTTAATGTGGTAATTAAGTACATGTTGTTCCTAATTCAAAACTTGACTGAAAGTAAATTGCATTGTCCACAGAAACCTTGAAAATGTTTCTGTGAACAGTTTTTGGTAGATGGATTTGTGTGATTCTTTGAACACAACAGATTGATAGCTATGCAAAATAAAAATCTATCAGGCTAAGAACAGTAAGTAGTTTCAAAACATGTCTTACACAAAGTGAGGCTCTTCAGAGACATTCAGTCATTGAATTTCAGTTAAAGGACAAAGTCATACGGGAGGTAGATAATATTTCATCACATTTGTCCTTGGTTTATTCCTTCAGTTCAAACACTTGAGCAGAAATCTTTATTAATTAAAGTTTAGTTCACAATATTAGGGTTTAATGACTCAAAGAGTGATACCTAAACAAGACAGCCATCTGTGGTTTGTTTTGTGGTTCTATTGTTGCGGTATCCACACCCTAATCTACATGGACCTTTAAGGTAAGATGGCACAGCTCAGTTTACCTGTATCTGAAGCTGTAAGGTTAAAGTCAGTACATTTCTCCATGTAGACATAATCTCTGGCAATTTCCAACTAGGTACCTATAAGATTTGTGCTTGTGAAACAAAATAAGACAACTTTCGCCACACGTAAACCTGGCATTAAGACACATCTGATGGTTTTTCACTGAATGTTGAAGATATTCACTTCAAACCTGCAATTCCTTTAAAAACTGGATTTTGAACATTAAAAGTTCTGTGAATTAAAACAAAAAAAGTCATTAAATTTTATAAAACACAATGTTTTGTAATAATAAATATAAATGCATTTGATTTATACTTTTCGTAAAACTTTCTCAGAGGGATGTGTTGGCAGAAAAGCCACAGAAAATGAAATCAACTTGGTGGGTTGACATTGTGAAACCTCATTAAAACTCTGGACAGGCTGATTGTGTGTTTCATATATTTGTGGTGATGTGTGATGTATTGCAAAAGACACCAAAGTAGAGTGTTATGGTGGAAAATTAAATTTATTTACTGAGGCTTGCAGGATCACACACAGTCAATAACCTCCCATTTGATCATGAGGGACACACAAAGCGACAACACAGGCAAATATTTCATCACATAAACATTTATCCATACTCCCACAGTTATTTCTTTTTTCCTACCCTGTTGTTCTTCTAAAGTGACAATCTTATTTGAGCTCCATCCCAGCTTTCTCTTCTGTAAAACCCCAAAGTGGTCTCGATAGTTCTTATTTATCACTGGTTTAATGTGGACGACTCATGAGAGTGGAAAAGGTGAAAGTGTTCCAAACTTAACATTATAAATCTCATGTTCTTTATGTCTTTACTTTGTCATCAGCACAATCCAAATTACAGTGTATGAAGTTTCCTCTGACTTCTTTTTTTTTTAGTTCCACTTCCCTTATATTTTTTAAAGTAAGAAAAAAGAAAACAGTAACGTAAAAGAAAAAAAAATACAGAGGACATTCATTAGACAGGAAAAAAAATAAGCATAATGATGGTGGAGAAAGACAAAAAAGTCAGAGGGAGGGTAGCAACAGCAGGAGAGTAAAGATGAGGAGAAAGAGGTTTGCTGGTGGCTTTATGGTTTGGGTTTGTAACCTTCCTCTCTGTCAGCCTTGGTTAGATATTAAATGATGGTAGTGTGATAGGAATTACCTCTTAACCCTCCTATTAAAGCCGTGTGGTCTGAGGTTTGGAGAAAGGGAGGAGTGGGAAGGATGTGGACTTGCATTAAGAAAAAAAAAAACCAGCAGGAGCTGGAGGTTCCCTTTTGGGAAAGTGGGTGGAGGTAAGAACAAAATGTATCAGGTTGGATAAAACTTATAGCTTCCTTTCTTATTGGGATAAACAAACCGACCAGAGTAGTTGAAGATGTTTTAATTTATTAGTAAGTGTGTCTTATGAGTCCTACATGAAAACAAATGAACAATAGATTTATAGGAACTCATCTAAGGAGAGGGAGATAGGTAGTTGAAGGAATGCTCGTGGAGGATGAATGCTTTGAGAGAAATCAAGGAAAGAGTAACGGATATAGCTGTTTTGTGCTTAGCGTAAGAGAGATAAATCAAAAAGGGAAGATGAGATAGAGAAATTTTTGTCTGGAGACTGTGGGGTTTACTGTGTGCAGTCTTATGTTGTTTCCCCCTTTCTTTTACAGATTTTTTTTTTTTTACAGATGTAACTGTTGTATTTCATTCATCAAGGAGGACAAATGAAAATGCTATCAATGGTTTTACAAAATTATCAATTTAGCTGTTTAAAGAGTATTAAACTGAAAGTTCAAATAATCTTTAAGAGTGAGTTCATATCATTAAAAGTACAATTCACCTTTTTTCTTTTCAGTACAAACTGATTTTGTAATTACAGTCTTTATGTGTCTGGTATACAATCAGTATATTGTCAATCAAATATAAGCATAGCCATTGTTGTATAATGGTTATTATTATGACATCTCTCTTTTTTACTTCCTACAAATTTCAAACCACATTTCGGCAACTTTGTTATAATGTAGATTAGATCACTGCCTTATAAAAACATTTAGATTCCCTGTAAAATCAATTTAAAATGCATATTATTAATTTTTTAGAATTCCAGCCAAAATTTGAAATTGAAAATCACTGTAGGCTAGAAAGAAACATTTACCTATGAATTTTGTATCAAATTTTTGCCAGATAGCAGGCCCTTTAAAAAAAGCCTGTAAACTCTTGTCTTAGTTTTTCAGCTTTTCTTCTCTGTAATAATGGTGCTCTGCTCCACTGATGCCCTCGCTGCACTCCATAAACAGCATCACAGTAGGACACCAAAAGCCAAACTGTCAGACTAAAAGGGCTTTTTGGAGACTTAATAGAAAGAAAGAGAGTGCATTTATGTCCAGGGGGAGGCTGGTGAAGGATTTTATCCAGTCAAAGTGCCCTTGAGAATGATACTTAAATCTTACATATTCATTCACTGTCGACCAAGCAAGACAACAGCATCAGATAAACTCATATAAAGTTTGTGTAACATCAGGAAAAAAGTGTCTTTTTAAGAATCTAAAACTATAGTAGTAAGGACAGCAAATTCATCTGTGTGAGTCTAATGGTCAACAAATCATAATATGGAAGGTTGCCTGTTGAAATCTCTACGCTGATGAATGAATGGTAATTAGATATGCTCTTCGGCACCATTAAGTTACCCCTGCACATACATTTAACCTTCAAATGGTTCAGTGAAGCTCCCAGATGTAAAAGTGTGGTCCAGATTCTCCATAGTTACTGTAAATACAACTTACTGCTTAAGTCAGGGGATGAGAAGCAGAATAAAATGAGGAATGAGAGAGAGAGGGAAGGCTGAAGGGCCGGGGGTCATTTGAGATGACTTTTCCTCCTAATTACGCTAATGGAGAAAGACGAGGAGGTTGCCTTTAATCTTGGCTAATTGTCCATTTAGAGGCGACTGCTGTAGTTTACTTGCAGGAATGTTATGGTTAGTGTTACAGGAAGTGGGTGCACCCTAGGTGTCCACTGATTGGTTGCAACTGGCTGAACCTCACTGGCGATTGGTGGGAATGGTCTGAAAGGGTGAAGGGGTAAACTTTTTGAACTTGCATGTTTCTGATTTTTCTTAATGATTCGTTTTCACATACCCACACAGAAACAGAATGAACAGCTTTGATGTTTGCATTGCTGTCAGATTTCCTTGTTACTTCAGGCCTTTTGTTTGGTTTTCACACCACTGGTTGCTGAATAGAAACACAAAAACATCAAACAACAAAATGACATAGAAGCGCACTCACGCCACCTTTCTTGCTCTTTAACACCGCAGGCGACGGATGTCAAAGTGTGGGTCTGTTTGCTTTGCTTGATGTGTATGTGTCTGTGAATGGCAAACTTTATACTAAACCTCCCACCCACAAATGAGTTTCCTAATAATTAAACATGACAGATGTGCAAACTATGGTATGTAGCTTCACTAAATGGCTTCAAGACCCAATATGCAGCTGCATCACATAACTGAACCGTATGTTCATCCCTTTTCTCAGACCTCAGTAAAAACACGTCATCAGGATAATATGAAAGCAGATTAGGATTAAACATCACCTTAAGACCCATCGGTGTGTGCTACAAGGACCACAAATATATTTACCAACTGAGAAAGAAGGATTTTTACAGAGGAGTCACAACTAGAAGACTTTTATGCAGTTGTTCATCTACCCCACCATTGTTACAAGATCTTACAAGTCTGGAATCTAAAGGTCTGGATGGAAATTAATATTCAGATATTGGACACTATAAGCTTATTACAACATCATAACCAATAAATGCCATTATTAAAGTGAAAGTTGGTTAAAAATATTAGTTTGTGACTTATTTAATGAGTGGGTTTTATATATTAGTGCTAATTGTGAGGTGCTTCTTAGAAAATCAATACTTTAAATGGGGGAAAGGGGATTGCGCTGCATAAAATTCTCCAACCAGTTGGTCACGAGAGCAACACCTTTCCCTTTCAGCTGCCTGTTTTAATCCCTAACCTTTTTTCTAGGTTTGTGCAAGGTAAAAATGTGAAAGGTCCATAGAAGGCGGTTTGTTTGGTTGATTTTTTTTCCCTTTTTTTATATGGCAAATAATTTTTATGTGTTTGCCTTTAAATAGCACAGAGTCAGCATGTGGTTGTAATTTACCTCACAAATAAAGGTGATTTGGATAAGGATGTAGCCAGGGAACTGTGAGAACACACACTTACTGTTCAACTGTCAAATTTTCCCTTTGACCTGTTTACTTTTACAGGAAATAGGCACATACTTTAAACGCATGTGTATGTGTCCATGGGTCTATCTGCGTGTGCTCTGATTGTGGCCGTGTGTTTTAATTTGTGCTGTTGGGTGTATTTGTGTGTGAATACACCATCTGTATCAAACTGTTTGTTCATCTGTTTAGTCATCACAAAATTTGATAATTTGTGTGTCTTAGACTATATATTCACTGATATGTTTGCATTCGTCTCATGTTTTGTTTCTAAATGTCTTCTTATAGAAATCTCTCTGGTTTTGCGTGTGATTTTGTGTGCATGTGTCAGTGTGTACGTATATCTAGGAAGAAGCGAACTTGATACAGAACCCATTTCACTTACACAGTGTTTGTTTAATCACAATTTAGGTTTACACGAGAAGGCTAATAGAAAACAGACTTGTCTCTCTGGAAAGCTGGGGAAGAAGAAAAAATGAGGAGAAAGAAGGAGAGTAAGGAGGGAGTAAAGGAGATGAATGGGAAATCATGACGGAAGAGAGGAAAAGAGAAAAATGAACATTGGGTAACAGGTAAAAAAAAAAGGAAAGAGGAGGAAAAGAAACGAGAAAATAGACTAAGACAGGGGAGATTAGGAAAGGCTGGGGTAGAAAAAAAAAACAAACTAAAGAAAAAACTCAGCACTTACTCCCTGAATGGGATCTTTAAGAATATAGAAGCTTTTTCTTGATTGTTTCCTTGTGTTTCCTTTCTGACAGAACCAAGAAAAGAATTGGCTTTTATTTGGAAGTTTGTTTTTTCTGTCTCCGTTTTATTTTGTTTTTTACTTTTTAAGCTGGTGATTTAATTCCTGCTTGTGTGTGTGTATTTGTGTTGATGAGGTGGTTCCCAGTAGTAAAAGCACAATGAAGTACAAATCACTTACAAAGCAGTTGAGTATCATTTTCAAAATTGCACTTCAATAAAAGGGCACATTAAACACCCAGTTTTATAAAGAATGAACATGTATGAAAAAAAGAAAATCTTGTTAGAAATCCACTTCAGACACTATAACTCTCTGCAAATATAGAATACGATGCGATTCACGTTTAATGACTGAAAATCAGTGGGACTGTTTCAGTTTGTGTGTGCATTTGTAACTTTCTGGGAGGTC
The DNA here is from genome assembly GCF_001649575.2 of Kryptolebias marmoratus. Taxonomy (NCBI): domain Eukaryota; kingdom Metazoa; phylum Chordata; class Actinopteri; order Cyprinodontiformes; family Rivulidae; genus Kryptolebias; species Kryptolebias marmoratus. Next base: position 24,401,249 of record NC_051438.1, on the reverse strand, counting down.
TGCATTGGAATTGCTCCCTTTGTTGACCATTATTATGGCTACAGACTACATGGCAAGGACTGGCTAATGTCTCTTTCTTATTCTCTCTTTCACTCACACACACACACACACACACACCCACACACACAATGTACGGGACTAGAGAGTTATACTTTATTTGTATGGACCTAGAAGTGAATGTGTGAGCGTGCGTTTCTTTTTAGTTCGGTACTCATGATTTATATTGTTTAAGTGAGGTCTGATTGTTACAAATGAACCAAAACTGTTATTACTGCTCTGATGTAATCAGCTTCTTATAAACATTCACATAAATGAATGGAATGAGCCACAAACACTCTGTATCTTACTGTCACACACACAGGAACAGAAACACTACAGATGTACACATTGACATACGTATTTTAGGGAGACACATGCAAATACAAACCTGTGCTATTGCGTTTTTGTTTTTTCCTTCTCTTGTTTGAGCCACTGTCACATCAGGATAATCTTAGAAAAACTGGGATTTCTCTACAATAAGTGTAAGTCTGAAAAAGAGATATGCATGCATTATGCCATAATGCATGTCCCAAATGTCTTCCAAGATTTTAAAAGTGTACATTTAAATGACTAAACTGGATGAGTGAAAACCTCAAACTGAACTTTTAGAACAAAGGAAGATCAATATTTGAAGGCTCAAAGAGAACTTTCTCTTTGGAATCATTTGAACCCATGCTGACCGGACAACTTGGACAACTCTCACGCTGTGTAACTCCAACTTTTAAAATGAATTTTCTTTAAACTTCTGTGTCATGAAGTGGCCATCATAAAGTGGCTAAACTGAAGCTGTTCTGTTTGTCATTATGTTACGATGCTGTAACATGCTGGCGGCAAAGATCTAAGTGAGCTAAGTGACTTTAGGGCCTCTTACATCATTCATGGCCCACTTCAGATGACTCAGCAGTGAAGACACAAGATAAGCTTCTGCATGCAATATCTTAACATTTCTCAATGAAAACCATATTGAATCTGAAATGTTAGTTTAAACATGACCAAAAAAAGGTCACTGTCAAGAAGATTGGCAGCTTCCACTCAGCCTTGAAGCTGAATATGTCTCGTGGAATGGACATTTTTTTTATAAATTCAAAGATTGCATGTTCAGTATATTCCAAATCATTTGAAATTTCACTTAGGTAAATGTTATTTCTAGCTTTTTAATTCTTTGGTTTCTCAGTCCAAATCATTGTCTCCGCCTAATGTGTAGTAGCTAATAGACAGTGATGGACAACTCACAAAGTTTTCAGTTTCAAAAGAAAGTGCTAAGTTCACAATTTGTATGTTTTCCTTACTTGTTTCTCTACTTTGACTTTGTTTCTCTCCCTCCTTTCCCACATTACACTCAGTCATAGATGGTAAGGCTTAAGAGTTGAAAGTGCACTGCAATGACTACAAATACTATAGACATGGTTAAGTTTAAATGTTAAAATCTTCATAGTTGTGGTTAGAATTAGGGTTAGGGTTGGTGAAACTGGGCTGTTCAGTCTTTCATTGAGTAAATCACTTATCCTGATCTTTACTTCTGAAGGTTTACTTCTGAAAGGTTTCAGATCTCTTTGGGATTTGAAACCAAGGATTTTAGTTTGGAGCTTTTTGTTAAAGTGGTTATGCTAAGATAATTTTTAAAATCATTTTAGAGCACCAAGTGTAGGCACTGTACTGTTTTAAAATAAATGGAGAAGACAGAGAAATACGTTAATGAATGACAGAGAGATTTAGATTTACAGTACATGGGGATTGGAGTTTGCCTCGGACTGAATGTGAAACAGTGCAGTGGAGAGAGAAGAAATGAGACTCAGTAGAAATAGAGAGTCAGCCACATAAATGGGGTGAGAGGAGATTCAGCCAGGCCTCCTCTAAATACAGAACACCACAAAGCCACTTGAAAACCTGCAGAGTTATATTTATACATCACATGCAAACACAAACAAACAAAAACACACGAACACTGTGTAGTTGCCCTGTTTCTTTTTTTCCCTACTTTTTGTGAATGTAAATTTGAAATACACAAAAAGACAGAAATCTAAAGACACCACTCAAGTCTTAAGCTTGGCTTTTTCATGTTTTGTGTTGCAAGACCTCAACCTCTACTCTTAGGTTCTATAATGTTCCTATTTCTTTGACATTAAAATATAATGGTAGCACCATTTCAGATATACGGTTTGTTTGGTGATATTAAATCTTAATGTATTTTTGAGAGATTCTGCAAAATAATTTTATGATTTCAATTTAAATACAGGCTTTTTGTTTAAAAAACCCCAACTTCAGCCAATAAAATAACATCTAACAGAGTGGGAGAATGTATAAAAAGTATTTAGTTTTAGGTTGAGAAAGATAATTAAAGATCTTAAAAAGCCATGGCAGGTTGTCTATGTTACTGAAGTGAAGTTACAAACATATGGGTTTACTGTGTTTGGGTTGAGATGTCACTGTATGTGTGTGTGTGAGTGTGTGTGTGTGCATGTGTGTGTGTGTTCTTGAAGTAAGAATGTTTGTTGTAGCTCCTAAATACAGATTAAAAGACAAAAAACAAAACAAAAATCTTCCACTCTTATCCTCGTATTTCACATTTTTGTTGCCTTTATTATCCTTTCTTATCACTGTTTCCTACAACCTTTATTTAGAAGTTAAATGATTGGCCAACAGAATAAGGCTAAGGATTTGCAGACATCACAAAACCTGTCAGAGTCACAAATACATGTGTTTAAGTGTGCATGCATTTATTTGTATGTTTGTTCAGTAGGAGCATCTGCTTTTGCAATCTGATGGGGCTTCTTGTGAGTTAAATTTTATGTTTGCTCATGCTTTGAGTAATTATGTGTCAATATTCTGTTCTAAACATTATCAGGAGCCAAACGGCAATGTGTTTCCTACAGCTGTCACTTGCTTCCTGGCTGCACTGAAATGTCAGTGTTTTTTTATGTGTATGCATCTGTAAAGAAGCTAAATGCAACAGACAGATGTGTTGCCTAAATCAAATTTACCTCTGGCAACACCATCTCTGAAGTGTCTAATACACAGTATATATTAATTACTTGAAATTACTCGCAGTAATGAGAGGTGAAGATGGAGACTATGTCTCTGGTCTGACTCGCATGCTGTTCTCTGTAAACTTGTCGTCCTGAATTTTGGTCATTTTTACAAGCGCTGCATCACTCTTGTGGTCTAGACCAATGTTCTTGAGTGTGTGTCACTGCATGATTGTGACTGGTTTATGTTTCATTCAAAGACAATAGGCTCCAGTGGCCTGCCCGCTAATTTGTAGCTTTGCTATATAAGGCGACCAAGTTACCACAGCTTCTTCAGTGTAACACAATAGAACTACTTCACACCCAAGAGTCATAGATCAGCTGTAAATCTCTTTACTTTTGTGCTGCCATTGCAAAAGTATCTTTAAGCACTTCACTAGCAACCTTCTACAAAAACACATATTCTACACTCAATTATTTTTGGTAAATGTTAAAAAAAACAATTTGACAGACACAACATAATAATTTTGCATTCATTGGAATTCCAGAAAAAGTAAAGAACTAAAATGTGGATACAATCTTTTACAAATTACTGTGACTATACATGGAGTAAAGACAGCTAAAAAAAGCAATGTGCGACAGAAAAAAAAAATCAACATCTGCAAAAGGATTTCAACACTTGCAGGTTTCATTTGATCAAACTTGATTGTTCTGTATACACTGCCACAGCCACAGAACAGACTGATCATAACATTTTAGAAAAAGTCAAACCTTATGTTTGTGTTAATTTTGGCAAGCTGGAAAAGAACAATTGTAGAAGTGAAAGCCTTGTTACAACCACAATCTATCAGCATACGGTAATATGCATATCAGTTTCTAAAGCTGGTGATAAAAATAACCACATGTTAAAGAATCAGAGAACATATCCATTTGATGGTGCTCAGATTCTTGATATACTAACAGTCTATACATTAAGCTTTATAGATACCAGCAGTACTAAACAAGCGAGGGAGAAAAAGAAAACCTTTTTAGTGCCAGCAGGAGATGATGTAGCTGGCAGACGGATATTTGATGTACAACAATGTGTTTAGTGTATTTGCCACTGAACATCAATAAACCTCTGGCTGCTGTTACCAAAACTTACAAAAGAAAAATAATCTTTGAAAATAAAGAGACATTTCTGAAGAGGGGAAAGAAGAAAATATTACAACAGAAACAAAGACAGGCAGGAAAATGAAAGTTGGCACGGAGAGAAAGAAAAAGAGGATGTGGACAGAAGCAGAGATAAGGTGGACAATCAAGGAATTGCAGAAACACATGAAGTAATGAGTAAGATCTTTTAGATGCAAGTAAACCTTGAATGCAATCAGCAAACAGATTTTGTTAATGTAAGACCTTCTTTTATGGTACATGTCTGCTATCAGGGTCTTCCAGTAGAATTCCTTTTATATAATATCTTACTTTTGAGCATATAAGCTATTCATGTGGCTGCCCCTTTGAGATCCACTTTCTTTATCGCTTCTTATCCTATTTTAGTTTAAGCATTAGGATTTTCTCTACAACATGAATGTGTCACAAATGCTGAAAGGTTCGGAAAATAACTTAAATAGAAACATAAAATTGAACTAAGGATTACCAAGGCTTTCTGAACATAAAGATACAGTGTTATGAGTTGCATTTTTTTAAGTCAGTAATTCTTTCACACATTTTAACTAGTTTTGACTTATACGGCACAGACAGTTAAAGAAAGATCAGGCATCTTAGTGAAGAAGACCAGATAAATGCAGGATAGTTTGTATCAGCAGTAGCCTGGGTTAAATAAATGAGTGCAGGCATCAAGTAGTGTAAAGAGTGTCTGAAGTCCACGCCACCCACCGCCTTGTGGCTACTTTTATGTGGTCACATAAGACATGATGTCACTAGCCACTGCTTTGCTGCAGTTCCACTGCCCACCGGCAACTCTTTCTGCTCCTCTTGTTCTGTAAGAGGATTGAAGAACTGATTCACAGCAGATTTATTTAACCAAAGGGATTTACTTACTTCCACCTAAAGTAGTAGAACTGTCAAACAGCATGTGTTTAGCAGTTTAAGGCATTTACTTACCCTGGACCCATTTCACCATTATATAAAGCAAAGTTGTCATTTTCCTTTTACCTTAAATATTTTGTCATTTTTATTGCCAGATGCTTTTTTCACAGTAAAAAGAGTCATGAGGATATGTTTTAAAATCCTAAAGCTAATGCTTTTATGTTTTCATCAAGACTTACAACAGTCTGCTGAAACCTTGAAAAAAAGTAAGAGGATAAAACTTTTATCATTCCCAAAATATTCCCGATTATGCACTCATTCATGTTACAGTTTCATGACACTGTTTGAGAAATAACATTATTCTGGAAATAAAGAAAGGCTTCACCTTGCCGAAAGACACAACATCTGCTCTTTACAAGGTGTCGTACATGTTCTTGATGGGCTGTTGGCTGACAGGAGCATGAACATGTCTACATGTAAAGTCACACAAACATACACATGCACATAAACACTTTCATGTCACCTGACTGACAAGGTGCCTACTGATCCTGCCGGCATACATTCACAGTACACTCAATGCTTCGTGCCAGTGAAAGATCAGTCCAACATATGTAATAGTTTTAGTCAGCCACGTTTTGGGTGCATTCGTAGCCAATGAAATCATTCCACAATATTTGGTTACGTCAGTGGTGGGGAAATCTGGTGATGCCAGTCCTATTAAATGATTACGTTAACAAGAATAGACGTTGTTTGATGGGTAAAACGAAAAGTTGGAACATTTGTGTGCTGTAATTTATTTTATAGTAATTTGCCCTGAAGATCTATTGTTGGCAATCAGGATTTTGTGTATCATCTGGTTTGGTGTCTTTATTTGTATTTAGTCTCCGATTTTTACCTTCTCTCAGGCATATTTAGCATTTCTTTCATATTTGCTTAAAGTAATTCAAGTCTGAGTCACACAAACATGTGGCTTTCATCAGACCGTCTTTGTAGTGTTATTAAGATGAACGAACACACACATGTGCACGCACACACATACGCAGAAGGGTATAAATATACATAAACATAAACAGGGAAACATATGGCCATATATTCCCTTAAGTGTGCAGTACATGTGGTCATAGTGTTTTTTTATAAAGTGTCCAGGCAGTGATGTGGAGAATAAACGTAAATTTTTGTGTTGAGTCTACTACGGGGATCATTACTCTCCACTGAGTAAGCAACATATTGATAAGAAGAAAGACTTGAAAATATGCAGTGAGGTCTCTGCTGACCACATGTTGAAACTTCTGGTTTACATCTTCTTCTCTGTCCAACAGAACTCAAAGGAAAAAAAAAATGGAAGTAATGTTTAGACATTAGTTAATGATCTTAGAGAATTGTAACATATTAGAGGTTTTGTGGTCTAAATTTCAGGTTACTGTTACTTAACTGCCTGAAATGCCCTATTGACAGTCAAGGTTTTTTTTTTAATTCTTATATGCATATCCATTGTATATTACATGTCTTTAGGCTAGTTTGGCACCCTTTGAAAATCAAACGACTGCCTGGTCATTTCTGACCAACTATTTGACCAATCATACCAAAGTTACAGGCTGTTTACACATTATGTATCCTGGGTGTAAATGATGTATTTTTTAAGATTTGTTTGTGATGTTTTGGCTTTTGTTAAATTGGAGTTTATTTGATGCAAATGTAAACATGTTGTTAGATAAGGAGGGAGATGGAACTTCTGTGGAAGATTGAAGACACACAAGACATGTGAACAGATAACAAAGACACAGGGACAGATCCAAATACCTTGGTGTATTTTACCAGCGCTATGGTCATAACGAATAAATCAACATTTAATGCAAACAAACTAGACAGGGAAGCAGAAAGACGACAGTCTCTTCAAAACACAACAGACAAGAAGCAGATAAAAGGCAACAAACAGAAGCAGAAGAAGATCAATGACCAAACAGCCTAATGTCTGGAAATTTTTACACGTGTAAAGAAAGTCTCCCAAACAGGAACTAAAAACCGATAAGTATGTATGTCAATGACTAAAAAGATAACAAACTGTATAAAGAAGAAGAAAAAAAACCTTCCTATTTGATGAGAGTTCTTATTTCAGATTTCTGTTTAAAAAGGTAGGACTTCCAAGCTTTTAAGTGCAGTGAGGAACCTGAAACCACCTTTAACAAGTCAGACAGCCAAATCACAAAGACTTGAAGGACTTCAGAGCCCTCAGCAGAGATTGTTATTGTTGTTTGATAGAGGACAAATATCAGACAATCAGACAAGGACGGAAAATTGAGGGGCGTCGTGTACGTCACTGACTCTCAAGCACAAAGGATTGTGGGAAGAGTAGAGGCGGGAATAATTTTGCATTTTTGGCTTTGAGAGGCCGCAAAGATTCCAGAGACCTGAATGTGTGTTCAGTTTTGTGTATCATGTCTCATACAGCTTTCGTGTTGTCTCTTTCCTTTTGCTTGTTTGTATCCTTTTTATGTGTGTATCTGATGACACACATTAATGTCACAAAAAAGCAAACATAGCTATGTTCTGAAGCTGCTCTGATTTTAATTAGCTCTGTCTCATTAACACACACACACACACACACACACACACACACACACACACACACACACACACACACACACACACACACACGATCCCAGTCGGTTACACATGCTTGATTCCTGGAACTCTATGGACCTACCACACTCATGTATGGATCATGTTTTAAATGATGGGAAAAAGGCTTTAAATAAACAGATGCACACTTCGGGGCCCTCAGACGCTCTGACTTTGAAAACCCTGCCAAGTCTGGAGTGGCAGACATCATGTAGACATCATGTGTGCTAACGAGTATGCGTGTGTTCAAAATAAATTGTGCAGGCATTCCATTCTCATCATTTAAAACATATCAGTGGGTATAATTACAGAGCGCTGGTAGGCCAGAGATATTTTTCCCCTTTGGATTGTCTAAGTATTCAAAAACACAACAGCATGTTTTAACACTGCTGTCGTGACAATAAGTTTTTCATAATTAAATCATTCTTAAGTTGCTTCAGTTTTACTTGAATTTAGAATATTTTCTGTTTCACATTCTCTGTAGAGGTTTTTGACTTAGAAAAATGACAACTTCTTACTCCACTGATGTACTTTTTATTGTTTTTATGTCTTTAATAATAAGTAATTGATGGTTACAGAATAAAGTTTATCTGGTAAAATGGTTTTGGCTGCACTAACTTGGGACTTTTAAATCTGCCCTTAGCATCCTCTTCAACTGCCTGTGAACTTGTCATTTTTTCTCTTCCTCTAAAGTCTTTGAATTTGTGTGCATGTGCACAAAAGAAAACCATTAGAAAAAAGAGCAGTGGACAGTGAGAAACGAGAGGACTGAAAGATAAGTGGCAAAATTTGGGAAGGAAAAAAGAACATGAGACCCAGAAACAGAGGTAAAAACTCATAACTCACATTCTACTCTTCTTCATCTCTTGTTTTACCTCTCTGCTTGTCTCCACAAATATTCTTTGCCAGTTGTTGATATTCTTGAGAGGTCCAGGTCACCTCCTAAATTATGTTTTCTTGACATTTCCAACATTTTAGATCATGTTACAACTATTCACACACAGAAAAGCATGTGGGTTGAAATATACAGCCTTAAAACTTATGATGGCTTGTCATGTGATCATGAAGATAACTTCCAGAGAGTCATGTCTAAATTTGATAAATGTAACATGAACATACAGTGTGTCTTTACATTTTTCATTCTCTTCTGTTTTAATGTTGATGTCTCCTCCAGCTTTTATTTTTTCAGCACTCCTTCTGTGCCCCAACACAGGCACAATCCTCTCAGTTGTGTCCTTTGGGATTTTTGGAGTAATTGGAGTTCCTTCCAGTCCATCATCTGTCTGCTTAGTTCAAGAGGTTGATTTTGTGTCCGACAGCAGCACAGCTCTGTCAGCAAGCTTTATGAGAGCCTGTCTTGTTCAAAGTCATCCTCCTTTTTTACTGACTCTATTGCAAATTGTAAACGTAGATAAAGAGTCGTGCAAATATGTGTCAAATTTGTCATTGTTTCTGTTTTTCTTGTCTTGACAAATGAGCTTCTTACAGTTAACAGAATGTCACTCATTTCTTCATACCATTTACCCATCCATATAGAGCAGTGAGTAACTATTGTAAACTCAAGGAAAGGGGCTTGAACTTAAACTTACGTTTTATTGAAAAAAATGCAAAGGCATTTTTTCTATTCCTAAATACCAGTTTTTCTGATCTACCCAATAGCATTTACAGTCAATTGTTTTAATCTGAGAATCTGAGACCACAAAGTTGTTGTTGTTTTTTTAAATATGTCCATTTAAAAAAACAAACAAACACATTTGTGTTTAGATTATGCTTTTGACTATTATGGCATATATATATATATATATATATATATATATATATATATATATATATATATATATATATATGTACTAATACAAAACAGAGATTAGGCACTAAATGCTCCACTTTGAGTTTTAAAACACCTAATGGGCCATAAAATGTAGGTCTTTGTTTTCCTCTGATAATCCCCCTAGTTCCTTTTTAAGTCACTTCAGCCACACATACAAACACATTGAAGACACACTATAAATGCACACACAGCCACTCTATAAATCACAAGCCTAATTCTAGAAGTAGATGTAGTAATAATAGCCGTTTCAGCTTTTTTGGCGGTGCTTCGCTGGTAAATAGACCATTCTGTCTTTCCGGAAAAGCCTGTGAGATGAAAGACTCCTCAAGGAGCCACGTTAATGAAATCTGCTGAGTGAAAACCGAACTGGGAGGAAGGGCCCCGTACCTGCAAACACACACAGGATCCCCCCCCCCACCCCCA
>NC_051438.1:24217105-24391338 GCF_001649575.2 Kryptolebias marmoratus | reverse complement strand
CACCCCACCCCACCACCACCCCACCACCACACACACATATACACTTTCAAGCCCCTTCTAGGTAAGGGGATATGCAAATATGCATACAGAACATACAACTTTTCATTGGAGTATATACTCTGTCTTGCAGGTATGCATGCACATACACACCTGACTGCTGCACTGCAGGAGTTCATTGCTGTCCTCAATGGGTCAGTGAACAGCAGCCATGCAAAGAAAAGTATAGACTTCCTGTCTGTTCGGCTGTGAAGGTGGGTGTGTGATTTTGCTTTCAAGTCCACGTGGGGACTTTAAACTGACTGCCCCCTAACCCATGAAGACCTCTTCTCACAGATGCAACCAGATTTAAGTCCCCAGAGGTCTAGACCACTTTTTTATGGATAAGGGTTGGTTTTGGGGTTAGGATGATGCAAAGGTCATTGGTAGGAGTAAGGTATAAGTTGGAGGCTAGGCATTCTGTAGTAACACGTTATAGTTAGTGTAAGAATTGAGATCAAACATTGAGCCAATACTGTATATTAACAAAGTTATAAACAGAAAAGATGTGCATATGTGCATACTAAATTTTCTTCTTTTGAAGGACCAACATTTCAGACATATTCATGAAATTTAAGTAGCAGATCAAAGTCAGTTTATATCAGAATAAAGCTGTTTAAGATTTTCTGAATTGATTTTAAACTCTGTGTGTGTGCCGGGGTCTTTGTGTGTGAGAGCTTGCTTGTGTAGCCAGTAATTAACACTGCTTTAAATGCATCCCTTAATTAGCCTTCAGCCTAATTGGCCTAATCACAACTCTGAGAACCCCCACTGGAAATGGTTGCCATGACAGTGCAGTCAAGTTTACCAGACACAGTTTCTGCCTTTTTGTTTGTTTATTTTTCAGTCAAAGGGGTGACCGTGGAACATTTTTCATAAGAATAAGCATTTGATCTTTTTTTTTTCCTTAGAATGAATTTATTTTTGCATAAAAGATCATTTAAATGCTGTGACACTTTGCATTCTCCTTTTGTCTAAACAGCCATGTTATGTTTCCTCTATAGCCTCTATAGCTATGCACTTTTTAAGAATCTGATTTCACCACTTATTGTATAGTATTTAAAGATATTTGTCTTAAGATTTCTTGGCCTTTTGACGACTGGAACCATAATTTACTTAAAATTCTTTTCCAGATGCTCCTACGCAGGTATACATATATTAGGGCTTACTGTTATCCTTTTTAAGTGTTGCTTTTAATGGTTTAGGTCAACCATAAATGGACAAGCACAGGTGCTGTCATTTTCTCTCAGTTTAAAGATTTTCTAGACTTCTGTATTTCCCAGCACAGGGATTTGACCTTTTCAGCAAGTAGTCTTGGATTGTATTTCTTAGTGTATTTCTGTGTGAGAGATTCTGTCAGATTAATTTTTTTCAAAGTACTACAGAGGTCAGAGTAGTGACCTTATCATTGGTTCATATGCCTAACAGTGTTGTTTCTTACAGCATAACTCAGCTCTTAACTCTACTGATTCTACACTGCTTCATACCAAAATGTGCCTACTTTGGCCCAACCTAACAAAGCTCAGAGACTGAGGTGTTCTTCAAAATTGGTCATGTCTGCAGGGTTAAAGGTCAAGATCAGGCAGCAGTGCAGACGCCAGGCAGCTAACATATGACTCCCATGATGCCATACTTTCAGCGCTGACCAAAAAAGTCATTAAGAGTTGTTTGGTTGTGTACCAGACAGGGGTGAGAAAACGTGTGTGTCTATGTGAAATGGATCAAGGCTGCAGTAAGCCATCATTCAAACATTTTGTCTAAGTGCTCTTCCAGACGTTTAGGGCTGTTTACCTTTTTCATGGATGAGCACAAACAACCTTAACTCCCCAACTGACTTAACTGAACAGGCATCTCTAAGCACTTAAAGTTTATTACTTAATTTCTGAACTATGAAACAACCCGTTTGCTACAATAATACACATTTGTGTTTCATCCTTCCTTGTCTCCTACCTATCTCCTTCATTATCTTTTTTAATTTTATTTCCAATGTTACATCTGTGAAGGGTTTTCCCACAAAATGTTAATCTTTAATAACTTAATTTACGAAGTGAATCTCAACGTTGAATGTTTTTATTTTCTATTGGATACTGGGAATGTAAAAGCTTTTGAGTTCTTTTCCTTTGCATCACTTTTTTAATTTTGATCTGTGGTTTTGATTTTATTCTATTAGTATAGCATTATTATAAAGATCGACAAGCTAAAACTGGCCTTCCTAGATATCAGTGCTGCCTATATATTTGATGTTTGATTTGATTTGTTTTATAATGATTATTCTAACAAGGAAAAAATACCAAAGAAGCTTCCTGAATGTTTAGAAAGATGCTGCATGAGCTGTAGATACTAGAAGTTAATTTAAGTTAGATTTCTACGAATTGCTTGCAAGATTTTTTTGATTAAAACATGAAATGAAAATGTGGCAGAGCGTGAAGAAAAGCCATTACGAACATTCTTATGTTCTCAAACTGTCACATATCTGGGTGGGACACTCCTCAAATACATAATTAACCCCACCTGCAATAGTTTAGCAAGTAAGCAAACCACAAAACTGAACAACATCATAAAGTAAAATATGTTCTCAATGCACTGCGCTGTTAATTTCATAACTTTTGTCAGGCTTTTTTATGGTTTGCTGCACACTTGGTTGTTATTGTTTCACGCCTTTAGCATTGGCAAATTCCTCAAACTCTGCATAGTGCTAGTTTCTCAGATTTTTTTATAGATTGTTGTATTGAATAGGTTTTTCTTTTTTCTATTTTTCCTTTGCAAATTAGAGAAATATTTAATTGACAGTCTAGTTTTAATATTATTGTAAAATATTCTCAATGTGTTGACATTTCTTCACCTTAACCTTCCTTTTTAACCTAAAAAAAGTTAATCTTAAGTTGTCATAAAGGGTTCTCACATGTGGATGTCTTGGTATGGTTCTACACAAACAAGTAGTTGGAAATGGGCACAATATCTTACAGACATTGTGGAACTCCACCAAAAGTTGGGCATTCAGATGAAAACACAGTTACAACCTTGATTATACTTGGAAATAAGCAAAAGCAAGAGTTTAGCTACATATTTTGTTTTTTCTTTTTTTCACTCCATGTCCCATTTCAGATGCTCTATCTTCTATACGTCAGTGGAAAGGTATACTCTGGGCCTTCTGCTCTCATTCACTCTCTGCAGACATCTAGAAATTCATTTCATCTGACATTTGTTTTCAATTCAAAGTGTCATCCCTACTTTTTCCATTCTCCAGACCTCCAATAATAGAATTAACCTATGTGCCGAAGTAAACCACTGGAGAATATTGCTCCATCTGTTTTTTGTCTTCTTCTCCTTTGTCCAGCTTTTGCTCCTCTTGTCTGTTTCTATGTGTTTTTTTTTTTGTTTCTATTGGTTTAACTGAATAAAGCAACTGGTGGCCCTACATCCTTGAGGAACTATTTTACATAAAACGTCTAGATCACAAACATATTTGAATAGTTGTCCATAGAATACTCTGCATTCCAAATATGTTCACAGTTTCTTTTCAACAAAATTTTAATTTGAACAAGTATGCAAGTAAAACCTTTTTTTTAGTGATACTTAAGTTTTTTTGTGGAAGTTGAATCTTATTTTTTTCTTTCTGGCCGTCCTACTTTCAGAGGCCTTAGTTTTAACTGTAAAAATAAAATCATAGCTTTGATATCTTCCTTCACTTTTGATTTTTTTTCCATTTTTTTTTAACTGCTCACCATTTTTCCTATTATTTTCTTGGATATGGATTTATGGACATATGCAGAAACTGCTACCTTGGGAGGACTGCAAACAAGCTGTCACTCATGGAAGTTACTGCTCAATAAATTTTTGCCAAACACATTGACATAACAGATGTGAATTTTTTCTTTTTTTAAAAGAGAAATATTATCAGGTATTAAGTAGCCCTTTATCATTTGACTTCTCTACTTTTACCTGACAGAGCATTATTGTAGTCACTAATTATGTGTGTGTGTGTAAATGTGTGTTTACCTGTGTACATGTTGGCCTGGTAATGTACTCAGTTTCTTTGTGTGTTTGTAATAACATGTTTGTGTGTGTCAGCAAAAGTAAGTGCTTCTGTGCATGTGCTGTGCACATATATTGAATGCATTACAAATTCACTCTACTAGTCTTTTTGTGATTTAATTCTGACATCAAAGATTCATTTGTCATTTATTCAAGCCATTTAAATCATTTAGAATAAAACATGCACTTTCCCCTGTGGCTGAACAGAACATTAACAGCACAGCAATAGACTCTTGGCCCCTTCTAACAGAACATGTCTGGTACATTCATTTAAAGGGACGGTATTAGCATATTCATGCAGATGATTGAATTATAAACCAGACATGGAAACTAATGTCAAAACCCATGTCTACAGTATTTAGGATTAAACTTTGAAGCAATTCTCCAAAATTTCGAGTTAAATATCTGTTTATGAGAAAAATCAAAAGTACTCCTAAAGGTCAGCTGCTAATTGAGTCACAAGTCACTCACCAACCTTAGTTAATTTTCTATTTCCCTTATAATATTGTTTTATGTGAATTTACAAGTGAATCAACTGATTCAGTATTTCTAAAACGAATGTGTTAAAATGAGAATAGTTTTTGAATAAAACATAAATATATCACTAAAAACAGAATGCTGATATACAACTGGTCAGTATATTGCTTTGAGTTATGCAGCTTTTTTGTTTACTAGACATCATAATATCACATTCACCATATTAAAGATGAATAAATTTACAAAATAAAACAATTATCTATTACCTTATTTATTTATGTGTAAATGTTGTTCATGAAACATTTCTTAAAAATGAATGTTTTTTTAATCATCCCTCATCCTAAACTAAAGTCTTAAAGATAGTTTCCTTTTTTGAAAGGAATTATTTAATTAAATTCAATAAAAGACGCACATTGATGAACTAATCCTTTGCAGAACTAGTATCTACCTGACTGAAACAGAAGACGGTTTGTCTTTGCCTTTAAAAGTTAGAAAACACAAAATATACTGAGGAAAACCTCCAGATGGACTATGTTTGTGTTTGTAAAAGGACCACTGATGTGTGTGTGAGTTATTTAATCCAGAAACTCCACAAACTGTATCATTTGAAACGGGGTGCGGGAGAAGCCTTCTCAGTTGGAGTCCTCAAATTCAAAACCACTTTGGTGGTTTTAGGGGGAGACAATCTCTACATGTCTGTTCACTCGCATGTCATTTTGTCTGTCAGTGTGTCTGTTAGTCAGTTTATCAACCCTACACTTTTTTATGTGTTTTTGTATGCATCTGTGTGCCTGAGTGCACATCTGTGTTCACTGATGTTGTCAGGAAGTTGGTTTTCTGAGGTATTGTTTATGGTTGTGGAATGAGAATAGAACAAAACAAGAAAATAACACTGTTTGCATCAGAGCGTTTGTGCCTCTGTGTGTGTGTGTGGTTGTGTGTGTATGTGTGTTTTCTGGCAGGCTCACCACTGGGCCAGATGGAGAGAGTTTTCTGTCTGCCCCCTCTCTCTCCTTCTCCTTCTTTCCTTTTTGCTCCGTCTTCATTCTCTCTAATCATAGTTTTCTTTTAGCTGTAAATAGGCGGGTTGGGAAATCTATATGCGCTTACACACACACATATTTTAGCTTGTGCTTCTGGCTTTATGTAGCATTTTAACCCTCCCACGTTCATTTGATCTGAAGGCAGATTTAATGTGCATGCACAAAACTCACAGGCGGGCTCATCATGCGCTTGCCCTTTTACTCACCCATGATCAGAG
This sequence comes from Kryptolebias marmoratus, assembly GCF_001649575.2. Taxonomy (NCBI): domain Eukaryota; kingdom Metazoa; phylum Chordata; class Actinopteri; order Cyprinodontiformes; family Rivulidae; genus Kryptolebias; species Kryptolebias marmoratus. The sequence continues at coordinate 24,385,529 of NC_051438.1, read as the reverse complement.
GAAGACACTCGCACACAGACCTAAACCACATAGAGAGTACAGAGAAGAGCCGATCGACCACAATTTCCGATTTTTACTGTCTGCTATACTGAAATTGCACACACAATGCTTTATTTGAGTGAAAAAAATAACAGCTATCCATTTAAATTTTCATAGTCTGAGATGTAATACTTCATGTCCAAGTTTCAGACGACAGGAATTGTACTCATACTGCACCAAAGGTCAGCATACAAACTTACATCTAACACCAGTTAAACAAGAACAAACTGCAGAAGAAAAACAGAGCTGTACACATTAAGAGCTGGCTCCGAGGGCTCAAAAGTGGGAAACATCACTTTGTAAGTAGCACCATGATGATTATGTTTTAAAAAAGAAACTAGTTACTCAGGGCATTTTGCTATGTTGTTAATCTAGAGTACTTCCTTTCCTTTTATGCTTTTTGCTCACTTAGAAACCATGCATTTACTACAGAAAAAAATCATATGAAACATTTTCCACTTAAACACTATCAAAGTTAAACACAGTTATCCAAATAAAAGTCATTTTCTGTCTGGAGGACAGTTTTTATAAAATTCTACATCCCAACCTAACAATGTACTTAATAACTATGGTAGAGTAAAATTGCTTCTAATTTTACCCAACATAGCACAACAAAGTCTTTCGTCTTCAGATAGCCCATTAAATGTGCCTGTTTTTAGGGTTAATGAACATAATTGGGCAAAAGGAGATCTTTGACTCTGCTAATCATAATGGATGTAAGTGTTTGCTCGAGTGGCTCTCTACAGTCACTGACATCAAATTTAATTACATATCAGCGCGGCCATTTTGCTGCTATTTTGTAAATTAGTGAGTCCAACTGATGCAGGTTAATCACAAGATTTTGTTTTGTTTGGACACTCCTGGGAAAAGAAAACGAAGGACTGCTCTTGTGCCTGTTTTCACTCAAAGAAAAAAAAATATGGACATTGTCTCCCTGTCTCTGTCTAAATATTGAGTCCTGCTCGCCTTGGAAATCTCTTGTTCATTAGTTTGTTTAAAAGCTTTCAACCGTCTCACAGAGGGTCTATTTCATTTAGCCTGGAGGGCTTCTGTACGTCTGTGTACACACACTTGTTTTAATTTGACTCTCTTCCTTTCCATTGTCTCGGCCTTTCACACCCTCCAAACCTGCGGCATTCAATCTATAGATGGCTCTTTGTCTCCAAGCAGTTCTTCGTTGTTTGTCAGTAACAAAGAGCTTCAGTCCTTCCTTCACTATCAGTCAGTTCAAACAATGCCTCATTTTACAGTGTTCCAACAGCATAATACAGAGTGATGTGAGCAAGCCAACCCTTGTCTTGGTAGATTTATCTCCTATATGCTTGAATTATTTTAGTTTCATATATAAATTTCACCTCTTACCAAATGGTCTCCTTATTTCTAAAAAAAAGCTCAGAACCTCTTAATAAACATCTTAATTTGTACTGTATATAGTTATTAGTATAATTGCTGTTTTTTTTTTGAAGAGTTGTTTTTCTCTCCTAATGTTATTTTTTTACTTGTGTAAAAGTCAAATAGGCAAAGCTATAAATATCATTGTTTCTCTGGGTGTTCATTGTTCTCTCTGGGCATGTGTGGAAGCTTGTGTATGCTTATGTTGTGTGTGTGTGTGTGTGTGTGTGTGTGTGTGTAGCAGCTGTGTCTGCTGGGCTGAGAGTGAATGGCTATCCTCTCTAAGCTTCTCTAAAGACTGACAACAAGACGACTGCTAAACGACTGGGAAAACTAAGTGCCTCCATTCTCTGTCATTCTTCTTTTCTCTTTACCTCCCACTCATGCTCTTGATGTGTTTGGTTTTCAGGAGAAGGACTGCAAGCTGCCACCAGCAATGTTTGAGTTCCCTCAGCTTTTAATGACCAATGAGAAAGGCAGTTTTTTTTTTACCAACCAGCATTTAATTCCTTTTTTTTTTACATTCTTTCACCCCATTTCTGACTCTTTTCTGCTCTTCCTCCTCTGTCTTTCACTCTCTCCTTGTCTGCTCATGTAGGTCTTCCAGTTTAATCAACTATTCCTGTTCGTTTGTTTTCTTACTGCCAGCTGAAAGCTTCACCATATTTACCAGCTTAGTTTCCTAATCTCTGTACAAACTACTATTGCTAATGACTTTCTCACTGGCTTTGTGGGAGGAGGAGAGAAAGCTAAAGAAAGAAAGGATGAAACTGAATGTGCAGTCTGATTTTCCACTCATTTTTTGTTGTGAAAAAAAAGAAAGTGCAAGATGAGAGGACTAAAAGAATAAAGAGGATTTTTCTCCAGGTATGCACAGTTCAGGTAGTGGATAGTGGATCAACAGGTAGTTGGTGCCCAGTCATGCATGTCGCATAAATGTGTGTGTGTTTGTGTGTAGGTGTGTGTTTGAGAACCTATGACCTCAGGTGCCCCGCAGGTGTGTGCCCCCACATAACGGGGGGTAGGAATGTTTTCTACATGCAAACACACGCACACACACTCTCTCCCTCACACACACACAGTCTGGGAAATCCTCATCAACAGCATTCCTTACTGGTTTTGCTGGGGGAGGGAAGATAGTGGACAAAGAAGTGGTCTGTAAAGGAGGGTAAGAAGGTTCAAGAAAAAAAAGGACACTGTGATGCATTTTATTTTATAAAATGCATATCAGTGTCCATGGCATTACTACATAACTTTTGTATTTTTAAAATGAATTATCAACAAACTATTACAGAATTTTCTGAGAAGCTTGGACTTTTTAACTAAGTTTCTGTCAAACTTAATATTTCATGTGGTTTTATTCTTTTCTTGATTTTGACATGATTGTCTTACTGTTTTAAGATGAACAGGTCAACATTTCATACATAAAAATGAACCATTTCGTTTACAAATAATCACATAATATCAATATTTCCTTTTCTAAATGAAAGTGAAATTGATATTTTTTTATCCAAACCTTTTTATGTATAATTTGTGGCAAAAAAGTTATGTTAATATTGATGCATGAAGGCAGAAACATGTATAAGATAAAGTAGCACACAACAGTGAGAATGATTTGTGATATTTAAACTAATAATCATTTAGCAAATTCTGCATGGAAATTAGGCTGACGTGAAAAAAAACCCCTCAAGACTGTAGCATTTAGGTTGTGTTTATGTTATTTATGGAACATTAGTAAGACTGTTATAGGAGAAGGTACTGACAAAGACTCAACAGCTGATTGTTCTCTTTTTTGTTTTTCCTTCCACTCTGTGTAACTAAAAACCTGAAGCCATTAGGGAAGCTAAATCTTGTTAAATTTGCCTCATACTGATTTTTCAACTCTGACCTCCTTATACACAGTCAAACACACTTACGAACATGCATGCCCATATTCAGCTAAAGAGTTCAAATGAATCCTTAAGTAATGCCATTCACAATGACATCTACTGTTTCTCTCTAACTCAGGCTTTTTAGATAACATTTAGTGACACAATGTTATGTTCTAGATCCAAACAGAAAGCTATATTATCAGGCACAATTACTAGCTCTTCAGTACACTGAGTTTATTATTATGAAGCATCTGCTCTGACCCATGTTGTGGGTTGCATTGAGCCTATAATGACTACATTATGCACAGTAATATTTTTTAAAATACTGAAACATCATGAACAGCCATTTGCTACCAAAATCCTGGTCATATCTGTAATTGTTTCTTGAATATAACATTTGTTGATATTTGTTTCACTATTAAGACTGTTGGGTGAAGTAATACAGCTTTGGTGTATGCTTTGTTTAAAGCTACACTTAAAACAAAAGGTACAAGTTAAGCAAACATAATGCAATGACAGACAAAATTGCTAAAAATTGACATCAAATTTTCTTATAAAACTTTAAAAAGTCACAGCAAGCTATGTATTTGTGATAATTTTCTGAACACTAACAAAAAATGAAAACTCCTGCTAAAAGTAAAGCTCAGTCTGGTGGTGGGAGTGAAATCTGAACTTTCTGAAAGTTAATTTTTACTCAGACATGTCACCTTTTGAACCTGCTGGATTGGCTTCTCCTCACAAAAAGAGCCCTCATCATATTTTTCCACTCTCGCATGGTGAATAGCGAGAACAAGGACTTTGTTATTTCGCTGATGTGCGGGTTCCCTTTTTATTTCTCATGTATCCAAGAATCCACCTGCATCCATCTCTGCAGGACAGGTGTCAGTGCATCACCATTACATTTGAAGTGAGACTCCAAATGTTATCCATCATCCTAGCCTCATACATTCCTGAGAAAGAAAAAGCTTGGATTTGCTTTATTGTCTTGTGGGTTCTTGTATGTGTTTGTGCAGGAATCTGAAGGTGCATGGTTGTGTCTATGTGTGCTTGTTTAACTTTCTTATGCTTTGTGCTTCCTTAAAGGCACCTTGAAATGAACTTGTTGCACTGAGACATCATCATAAAAACACAGTCATGTGAATTTGTTAGTTTATATCCACTATAGAACAAAGATAAATAGATTCCTGCTCATGTGTAAAAGAAAAAGATGATTTTTCATCTCAGTGGGTTAGATTTAATTGTACCCACAGCAAGACATGAGTGAAGGAAATCTATAGGTGAAAAATCCTTGTGTGTTTAAAAGGTCAGTAATATATACCAGTGTGGCTGTTTGTCTTGGTCAGCTCTCAGTGAGTCATGTTTGTGAAGCTTAGAGGCTCATGCTCATGGATTTACACAGTTTGTGGTATTGTGCAGCATCACATTGCATCTCGTCATATTTAAATCAACTGAAAAACATGAATTTCCTGTGTTTTGACAGGAATCACGGGCCTCATCCTCACATTTCTCAGTAGAGAATGCACTTTTAGAACTTGGCATTTTGATAGATGGGTTGGATTAAAATGTTACATTTGAAACCCAGTTTCAGTTGACATTGCAGATTTAATGTTATTTATGATTTTAGGTCTTTGCAAGTTGGAATGTATGTAAAATAACAAACATCCTATTTTAGAATTAGCTAATAACATATTTATTTTTTTGACAAAATGTTTTTATTTATTATGCATTTCTGCAGTCAGTGTGGTTGAAAAACCTATTAAATTCATACTACTCCCTAGTGTTTTGTCTCACCCTTTTCCTTATCATTCAACTGCATCATAAACCCTCTGGAACACACCTTTGCTTTATTTTCCAGTGGAAGTTTCTTAGCGGTTTTCTTGGTTTCATCAAGTAAATAGCTTTTCTCTTGGCCAGGCAGCATGTGTTGTAACTAAGAAAAGGTTCATTTAAAACAGCAGCTTATGCATATAGATAGCTCATTATCTGTTAAACGTGCAGCCCTGCACCATGGTGATGTATAGGCATCTTATAAATGTATTACTAAATCAATAGTGGTGGAACTTAATTTAACCGTGATTGCCTTGCTGTTTCGCATTATGGACTGTTTGTTGGTTATTAGATGAGTGCAGAGGCTAGTATGTCTTCCTGATGGTCTAATTCACAGCAGGTGACTGAGAGAAAGAGTGATTGTGCATGCCGTCTTTACTGACTTAGCAGTCTGGAGATAGTCAGCTTACAAAGAGGCATCATGTTATGCATTATGATTCACTGAAAGGTGAAGATTATGAAACTGGAAAGAGGACACAACTAACAGATCCATAAAGACTGAGGATGGCGTCAATTTATTTTCCTTGTTTTACTGTCTTGTATCATTTCTTTCTTTCTTTGTTATACACACTTATGCACCAAAGTTTGCAGCCTTGTTCCTGTTAGATTAGTTATGATTTATTGGTTTCAGATACAGGACTGTCAGGTTTCAGCATTGGCTGGTCTACAGAGTTTGACAGCCAACACAGAATCACTGAACTGTAAATCTTTGCTAAGGGAGTAAGTTTGGAAAGGATAAAATGGAAACACCCTGAGAATCTCATGTTGAAGAAAAACCATGATGCAGAGGTCAAAGTAAAGATGTCTCTATTTTAATTAAATGGTGTGCCTTAAGCATAACAAAAAGAAAATACTTCTCAGAGATCGAAGAATTATTTTTTATTCAAACAGATTGATCCACAAATCAATCATGTGCATCTACTTGGGATTCAAGTATCTGCTGGCTAATTGTTACTATAACACATTTACTTTACTGGACTGTTAATTTTACTTTGCACATAATGTAAAGATTACGTTTTATGGTGACTATTCCTATTTATTCAACTCACTTCTAGAATTTACTGAGATGTTGTAGCTCATTACATTACTGTATTCCCTACATCAAGTGATTTTGTATGTTAGGAATGTTTCTCTGATCTGCTTTGTGAAATGCCACTAAAATTAAAACTACTCTGGAAAGAGGGTTTCAAAGGTTTTTCTGGAAACAGGGCAAGTCTGTAAGTTTAGGCCCTCTACACTTTCAGATTTAAGGCATTCACAAAATATACACTCAGGCACATCTTTAAATGTGGAAGACTTTTAAAGGTTGTAAGTTAAAGGCCTAATTGATTGCTGTCCAGAGTTCTGTAATTAAACCTATAATAAATCAGAGTCTCATTTAATGAGATTGGTTGGATGTGACAGTTTAACCTGAGTTGATGTAGACATCAGCATAGCTTCGTGTCACAGAGATGACCCGTTGTTACCATGGCACCCCAGGCAGTCTCACCAAATCTGGCCTGAGTAATATTCTGTTGCCAGGTGGATGTTTGAACCTGTTAATAACAGCCTGACACAGCTAATTTATGATTGGTTGATTGGACCATCAGGGCTCAAATGAGGCTGACTCACTGGGTCAGTTGAGCTATTTTTCTTTTTAAATTGCTTTTATCTGTTCCTGTACTCCAAATACAATCAGTTTTGCTGCAGTAGGACAGCCGCAGTCCTTTCTAAACTTTTAAAGTGCTACTTTAACTTTGATGTTCTTGCCTTTTAGCAGGTAAATGTTTAACAGGATTTAATTGATTTCCAATTTGAGACTACCTTTGTTTCAATTTGATGAGAAACATTAAAATTCTTTTGCCTGAGAAGTTTTAATTTCAACTGTTGTCTATTTCAGCACCAACCATGGCTTTAGGAAGTCTTAATGCTTACTGCCAAAGTTTTCACTTACTAGATTACTTGACAAGCAAAGAACAGTGTAAAAGGTGTCTGCCTACTTTTCTCTTAAGCCTTAAAACAGGTTTTTGTCCTCTCTTTTAAGGTTAAAAAAAATCTTATTTACTTGATCCTCTTTTGTGAAAAAAAAAACTGTAGTCTCTTTAAGGCATGAGATGTTCAGATTTTTCAAGGTTATTTTTATCAAAGTATGCCGCTATGAACCTACTATGTCCTGCTATGAAGACATAAAGTAAGCTCAGGAACAAACAAGGAAGGAAGGAAAGAGCAATTAACAAAAAAGCAACATTAAATTTCAGCTTTCCTTCCCCACTAGTTGTATTTAAGGGGTCCACTTGAAGGTAATTGTGTTCAACAAGTGGATTTAACACAGGTCTGAAAGATTTAACCTGCCCATCTCAGCACAAAGGCTCCCTGGATTATTGCAGGATGCATGCATATACACACAAAGAAACTGTGGGATTGGCAGACAAAAGTAGTTCAGACAAAGCCATTCAAAGAAAACAAAAATGCCATTCAACAGTGGGATTTAGCGACTCTTGTCAAAATAAAATTTTCCCCTTATTCTTGTCCCACCAACACATTTTATTCACTTCATTCCTCTGCCCTGTCCTCCCTCTATGACCTTATTCTTTTTTTGGCTTTTCCAGAAATATGTCATCTCTGTTCATCTTTTTTCCATTTCTGTAGACTCCTTCCAAAGCAACCCCCTCCACCCATCACTATCACTTTCTTCCATCTCCACTCTGTTCTATCACTTTTTTTCAGCTTTTCAGTTTTCCTTTTTTCCCAAGAACACTTTTAAGCTTCACTCACCTTTGTTTCATGGCTTGTCAGTGGATGACAAATGACTCACTGCTTTGCTACTTCTCACTTTTCAGGCAAGTGTGCCTTAATAGTATCACTCTTTCACTTTGTTGAAATGGCAAAGTTCAAACAATTACTGATGTTTGCAAAGTCTCTGAAGACCAATGCTGTCATTATCTCCATCATATCCCCAATAAGAACACTGAACAAATGATGAATAAAGGCCAACTTGACTTGTTACCTATTATTGACTTTTATAATAAATGTACCAATTCCATGGGTTAGTAGTGCATGTGTAAGTAGAAAGATGCACTGAAGACAGAGTAAAAAGGAGCTGTCAACAGACCTAATAATTATTTGGAGTACTTATTTCTTTTTGTAGTAAATATAAAAACAACTTGCTCCTATTAGTACAACACTTCAGTGCACTGAGAAGCAAAGGGGACAGACATGAATTCATGTGAAAACAACCAAGAGTATTATTTTTATCTGATATGGTCCTAACCTTTATTTCTCTTAACACTGTCGTTTTCAGCAGCAGTGACTGTAGAAGTGGAAATCCCTCTGCATTTTTCTTCATTTTAAGACATTTTTGTTTGAAGGATCTTTAAATAAGTTTCTACCATCTATCTTTGTCCCAGTTTTTTCCTTGTTATTCTCTAAATTTACAAGACTAGTACTGATTTAGTCTCTATTTTTTAAAATCGCTCTTTTGTTATGATCTTTTGGTTCCGAGATAGAGTAAGAAGACATAAAAGCTTAGGGGAGATGGATGAGGGGAAGATGAGTCATGCTGATAAAACTGCTTGGCATGGCAGTGAAACTTTTAGGTTGAGAGATTCCTGACATTCCACAGTGTTTTGTTAACACCGAGCTCAAACACAAACCCACAATCATCTAACAGTGACTTTAGGGGACATTGCTTTGACTTTACCTTAGATTTTATTCAGTTAAATAAAGGCAATTTCCTTTTTGATGCAATCATGAAATAATGAATTCTGACATTAGTAATATTTGCTCCAAACAGACACATAAAGTGAGGTACAAAGATTGATATGTAATCTTTTATACTGATGTTAACAGATGTTGCTTTGGGACATTTTAATTATTTTGCCCCAAATGAACAGTTTTCATCTCTGTCACTTTCTGGACTTGTAGTTCCGCTGTACTTCTGCCTCTCTGAACTCCAATTACATTTTCTTTTCATTGGGATTCTGGCTTTTTTTCTTTCAGTCTCACCCAAAAGAGCAGTTTGCACTTTGTAACTTAATGCACTAAAGTCAGACATATAAATGGAAACGTTCACTAACATTCACACACAGGCTTGAACAACCAGAGCAGTTTTCTACAGTCTTAGTGAGTTGTGTTTGTTTTGTTCATAGTTCTAAAATTCACCAGTTTATTTTATTCGTTCTCAGTTGCCTTATTTATTGGTTCAATGACAGAGGCATGCAGAATTTCTGTTTGTTCTCTCTGTCATAATCATAAAGATGAGACCAATTCAGACTATGCGAGTGAATCTAAGCTTGTCATACCACCATTTGTTGTTTTATCTTACTTTGTTGTTGTCTATGCTTAAAACAGTTTGGGCTTTGTACATTACTATAGAAGTAACGTTTTGCTGCACTAAAAATAGATGTCAAGGAAATATTTTGTTAAATATTTCACATTTCTGTGTACAAATAAAATATGGTTCACACATAAACTGAGGTAAAAAAATTTCTAAACTAAACTTTGGCTCACATTATCCAACTATATTTTGTAAGTAGAATCCAAAGTTGTTACCTGTAAGTAATGTAAGTTTTACAGTGAAAACTTGAATCTTATTGTCTAACCAAGCATCTCACTGATTGAAAATAAAAATAATCCATAACATTTAAATAAACAAATATAGAAATAAAGATTCTTTCTTGTTGCATTTTGTTTCCTGACAGATTGGTGAGTAACAATCACATTTTTTACAGATAATTAGAAGTACAGTTGTTAGGTTAGAGTAGTCTTTATTTTAGTCCCTGTTTTATTTTGTGTCTTGTACATCTTATCTATAACTATATGGTAAACATGGCAGTTTCTTATTTTTGGCAATTACAGCTCAGAAAATCCAAATATTTAACACAAAACAAAAACAGTAAACACCTTTATTCTGTAATAACTCATTGCAGTGGTTTTAACGGCTCCTCTAGGCTGAAAAGACTAATTTATTCTCAGTGTGGTGAGAATATTAAAGCAGATTAACACTGGTATTGTAATTACTTCAGCTAGTTGTCGTCATATTCTAAATCTAGTCCAGAGGGTAAATGGTGAGGAAGAGGCAGATTTCATAGATTACCACTTTTATTCACATCCAAGACAATTTCCGCTTGATAATAACACTCATCCAATATCTTAACCAATAAAGAAACATGGACAGAGATTGAGAGAGTAATAAAAGAACAAGTCACTTACTGCCATTGTGTTTTATTGTATCTTTAATTAAAAGAGTTGAACTTGGGGCAGCAAGCTCAATTACTGAACAAAGCTGTATAAAAAGCTATGACTGAACCAGACTCACACAAAACTGATGAAATATTCATCCTTTGAAAACACTGGGTTGTTACTCAATCTGTTCTGTTTATAATCATGTATTATTTGAAACTGTGCCCTGTCTGTTTAAGCAATTTTGTAACTCTGTGAATACCCCACCACCCACACCCCACACACAGAGATGCAGAATCACATCACACAAGATGCAGATTTTCTTTTCTGTCTTAGTTCAGGGTGGAATGGTGGTGCAGTGGTTAGAGCTGCTGAGTCAAGGCAAGAAGGTTGAAAGAAAAAAAAATGGCTGCAGCCTTTCTGTATGGAGTCTGAATGTTTTCCCTGTGCATGCGTGGGTTTTCTCTGAGTTCACTTTTTTCCCACAGACCAAAAACATTCATATGAGATCAATTGATTACTTTAAATTCTCACTTGGTGTGAATGAAAGCATGAATGGTTGCCTAACTTGTTTGTCTCTATGTATCCCTGTGATGGACTAGGGATCTGTCCAGGGTGTTCCCTGCCTTGTTCCCAATAACTCCTAGAGATAGGCACCAGCTCACTTGTCACCCTGCATGGAAAAGAGGTAAAGACATTGGATGAATGTCTGTCTTAGTTTATGTTTCCATGTAAAAGAATGCAGATGTGACACACTCATGAAAGTACACAGAATCCACCCAACCAAACATAGTTAGTTATGCCACAAATGAGTGAGACAGGGCTGAAATGACCAAAATTAGACAAAAACAAAAAAATATGCAGACAGAATGAGGTTTTGCAAATCCTAAAAACAGAAATGAATAAAAACTTTAACGTTCACCCAAAATGACACTCAGAAGAATATATGGATGAGCTTTCTGTTCAGTTTCTGAATGAAAAGAAAAACAAAAACTGTGTATGTCTGTTCTTAGGTGGCAAGGGTATTTTATGTATTTGTATATTTAAATTAAGTAAAGCACAAAACATCTGGCTTTTCCTTTCTTTTACTTTCTTCTGTTTTTTTAATATTATTTTTTCAGCATTCTTTTAAATTTTTTTTCAGTTTTTTTCTACAATTGTTATTGTGATTTTTCCTCATTCACTTCATCTCTATTTTTCTCTGTCTGTTTTTATATTTCCCTAAACACCTTGTCCCTTTCCCACTTTTCACCAGCTGCTGCTTGTGAAATCCTCACTCACTCTTCTTGGTGCAGTGTATTCACAGAACAAAATGATAACGCACTTTCAGGAACAGGTCAAAAGCCAATCACATATTTCCTCGTGTTTTGATTAGGTAAAAAGGCTTCTGGGACGTTTTTCTTGATAAAAGCAGCTCTCATTTCCCCTCTCTCCATCTCTCAATCCCTCTTTCCTTTGCGCTCATCCCCCCTCTCACTCTCTCTTTGCGTATGGTTTTAGTTTTCATCTCCTATGTCCTTGGGGCATACTAGCTGCCCAAACTTTTTGTGCGGTCCACATTCAAGTGCGTGACTGTGTTTATGTGGGGGTCAGATGTGCTCATCCAGTGTTTCTGTGTATGACAGGAATACATTTTTTTGTATTTGTGCAATTAGAAAAGAGCAAGGTAATGTGAACGGCAAAATTAGATGAAGCAATAGGTAAACTTCTGTGAGGTCTCTTCTATTAGTCATACACACTCCTCTGGTTGTAAAACAAGCCAGTTGTCTGATCTGACATTTCTACAGGGAAAAAACTTTTTCTTTTTATCTCGGTTTTATCAACCCCCTTTTCTTTCTGCTTTCTCTTGGATTCTTTTCTATAAAAAAGGCCGAAATACCTCATGAATGTGTATGGTATAACGAGAAACATATGGGCTCTTTAGAAAGACTCACCGCCTTCCCTCTGAACACAAATGTTGGCTTTAGGGTGTAACACATACTCACAGACTGACTCAAGTACCTGCTGACATATCTGAACAGACACAACATAAGTGTTGTCTCTCTAACATGCGCCGCATCTTCTGCTTACAGTTTCATGCTTATTCCTTTGAAACATTTACGAGAATCTGCGCACACACACACACACACACACACACACACAGTCTCAAACACAGTGATGGCATGTTTTACAGACCTATAATATGTATAATAACAGAAGTAGAGGTGCTAATATGTGTGATGAGTTTTAGCATAAATATACCTTAACTCCTTGAGAGACTAAAAGAGAACTTTATTAAGGTGTAAGCACATGTGTGGATGTGCACGGTTTTGTTAACCTTGTGAGGTCATTTGCAGCTATTTTTGAATAGATTTGTGCACGTCGATGTGCTTGTCAAGGTTGTGTTTACAGTGTGTGTGTGTTTTTCTTTGTACATTAGTGTACTATAATGTACTTACCACCTATACTGGCCCATAAAAGCAGTTTTTCAGATTTTACCTGCATTTCTTCATTGCTATGAGAAAACTAGAGAGAAACTAAAAGTTAATGTTGATTTCTAACCTTGTGGCAGTTATAAGACATATGCATCCATCCATCCATCCAACTTTTTTACCCACTTGTTTTGTTCGGAATCGCAGGGGAGGTGGTGTCTATTTTCAGTGGTAATTGTGTGAGAGGTGGGATACACCCTGGGCGGATCACAAGTCCATCTCAAGGCCTCATGGAGATAAACAAGATAGACCATCATTCACACTCTCACACCTGGTGCCAATTTAGAGCTAACAATTAACCTAGCATGCATGTTTTGAGTCAGTGGGAAACTGGAGCACCTGGTGAAAACCTACACATGCATGTGGAGGAGGATCATGGTCCCTAAACAACACAGTATAATATTTGATTTGGTTATGGAAGTTATAAAAGCTTTTATGTTATGTTTTGTGAATTGGATCTCTTTCTGAATACCAATAATATGTACAAAGACATTTTGCCAGTTAAACAAAAAGATAAAATCAAGATGCTCATGGATTTTGAAGTAAAGTCTTTTAGGTATTTCCATTTTGTGTCATATACTAAAACATGATGGTCCAGTTCACTTTGGATGCACAGCATCCAGGAAATCCTCTTCCCTTATCTTCTTCTAAACTGTTCACAGACTTAGTTGTTATACAACTAACTTTACATTGTATGGTACTGCATGCCACAAAAATTTAATTCTGAATTTTAAAACCAAAATATCTAGTCAGTAGTCAAAAAACTTAATTGATCAGCAAATAAACACTAACACTTTGAGGTTTTTATATCTGTATGTGTTTCTAAAACTCAAGAGACACAAATTTTTAGGATTTCGTTAGAACCAGTCTTGTTTGCTTCTGAAGTCCCCTGAAGGTTTTGACAGTGCAGACACCTCGAACATCCTCCCTCTTTGATGAGGGATTCCTACAGACTACAGGGCAGCTATAGCTGGAGGGTTGGAAACACATTCAGGAACACAAATCTAAACAGTCGCATGCCTGCCAGCACACACTCAGAGACATGGACACTGTTAGAAATGGATCGCTGTAGGGTGTAAACACACACACTCACACAAACAGCGGCTACACATTGGACGTGTTTAGGCGGGTAACAGATGGAAGCTGGCTTTGATTGCTCTGTTGACCTCTGACCCCAAGGTGAAACGGTTCCAAAGGGTTCAGCAATACAAACACACACGCACATGCAATGTATTGCACACACACACATGCACAGACTCTCTATTTTACACATGCACACCTTCTGGCATAGTGCATAAAAGGTTTAGCTGCTGGATGTCTGTGTGTGTGTGTGAATGTATATGTGTGGGTTGGAGGGTCATATCCTATTGTGTGGAGGTTAGGATCACTACCAGCTGGATTTACTTTGATCTATGAAAGAGAGAAAAAGAGGCAGAGTCACAGTCATATCGCTACCTCCTTCTGTTCGTCTGTCACAAATTGATGCAACTGTTAAATTTATTAAAGCAACACAGAAACCAGAGACCTCTCCATGTTGACTATTGTCTGAAACACAAGGTAGAAAATCAAACACAAAACAGGTACAGTGAAAAAAAGAGAACATAATATTATAGAAGAAAGGGTTTGGGGTGTAAAAGTGTAATAATAAATGATAAACCCAACTAACATCCTATTTTCTTAATCTAGACAGAATAAGGTGAGTATGTAAAAATAATGAATGAATAAAATGTAACAGAAGCAAGTAACCAGAAACAGATTCATGCAGTTGTCATATAATTGATAAAAAAATGTTATAATTGTAATTAGAGGATATATTTTCATAATCCTAATAATCAATATGCTGCAATGTTTCTTTAATGCCATTTTTTTTTCTTTTGATGTCAGGTTTCAGTTTTGGGTTAGTCCGTTCAGTCAGTCACCAAACACTTATGTCATCTTGGCCAATCACTATACAGTCATTTCATTATCACAGATGGTTTCCCTCATGTTGGGAAAGTTCCTGCTTTGAAGTACATGGCTAAACGAAACCTCTATAGGGAGTAATATGAACTATGAACAGCCACAGCCCCTTTGGTGCATACACATAGTAAAATAAAATGATAAACTTTCTTACATTTTTACTGGAACTTTCAAAGGATGCTATGTTTCAGGAACACCTGTAGTGTGTACCAATACTATACTGGGTTCTGCAAGAGTTTTGCATCTGAAGAATCTGACTTTTATCACACTCAGCAGTGAAGTATACAAGGTGCTCACCTGCCATCACGAGCAACTTTGAATTCAGACAGGCCCAAAGACATTTGTGCATATAGATGAACAACAAAATCAACCACCAACCCTGTGATCAGTGGGCCAAGCCCTACCAAGGGCATGTTCTCACAACTAGTAGAAATTTTAGCTTTTTGTATTCTTGTTTCCCATTTTTTTAAATACAATACAATTTTTCATAAGTAACGGTGAAAAGTTATCATTTTTTTCTTTATAAATGTGTTCCCTCTTTTAAAAATTAATATTCATAAATCTTAACATTTTTCAATGTGTTTAATGTAAAATTACAAAATTATTAGTGTGCGTACCATCAAATTTCATGAGCACTGAGATCATTCCCTGATATATTTCCCCACATTTCACTGTGCGTTTCTGTGACCGTCTCAAGAAATCAAACCAAGAAAGAACATTGTTAAAAGATTAATCACTGTAGCAAGTTGTTGATCCTTAATAGAGGACACTGAAAGACTAAGACCAACTAAAACCCAAGTATCTGGAGCAGATATGAACCAATTTAAATGTTTTGAAATGTTTTGAAAGTGGCAAATATTTTCCTTTTGCTTTATGTTATTAAAAAAATTCAAACTAATATAAAAACAAGTGGACTAAAAGGCAATGTGACATCCCTCCTTTGATTCTTAAATAGAATTAACTTTAATTATGAGATAAGATTTCCTTTTCTCAAAACACAGAACTTGGCCAAGGCTTTGAAGGAATTATGCAACTAAATAGTTTCCAACTTTGGGTGTTCTTGCCAAATCTGTCAACAGTCATAAAAAGTTCAGCTTTTTAGCAGAAATGCAGGCCTCTGTACATTTTAACTCATATGTTTCTGAAATTATTAGAACAATGTGTTTTACAAATACAGAAACTGTTAGAAAACCATGGAATGGATTTTTTTTTCCTGACAAGAACAATTTTATTGTCAACTTATCAAAACAATATGTATGTGCTTGTTAAATATGCTATGTGCCCCTCCTTCTTTAACGCCTACACACAAACACAGGCCTGAGCAGTTTACTGCTTGCCCTTATCAAAGCTGCTTTTATAACTTCTCCCGGATTTGATTCAGAAGGTGTGTCATGTTTATAGCTCCAGGCCTCTATCAGCTCCACATGGCTGTTGTTTACTGGCAGGGGCCTGTTTAAACCTCATTTTAAAAATGGGGTACCCATCTTCACCCCCCATGACCTCTCTAAACAGCAGACATCAAACGGAAACAGGGATGTGTGACATTACGACTGATGGCTTGACCCGACAGACTGATAGCGCCGTCTGGACTAAGATGAGTGTCCGCCTGTACGTGTTGTAGTAGTCTGACTCTGTTATTGATGGAGGGACTCTCTTAACATGTTGCAGCTGTGACCAGAACTGTAGCCTTCTTCCCTCAGTTTTGTCTTCATTAGAAGACTGATTTATGCAGAAAACCCCAAAAGAATGTGATGCCTTGCTATTTGAGATTTAATTTCACTCAAATTAAATAATTGTGGCTATTCATTTTAAGACAATTATTTCGACTTTTTACTAAATAATGCAGATTCACCTTTAAACTTCAATTTAGCTGTTGCTGCAAATTCTGCTTTCCTGATTGTTGAGCTGTATATATTTTAAAGAAAAGGTTGATTGTCCCACTTTTCACTGGCATTATTTATTTTTATTTGTTTTCTCTGCTAAATGTTAAAGCTCTGTACTTAAACTTCCATCCTGTCTGGACTCAAACTTATGTTAATGTGAACCCAGTGCTGTGTGTGGACATCTGTCAGCAGCCCTGCCCCGCAGCGAGACAACCCTGATTAGGTTTTTGCATTCAAACTCTCTCTACACTCTGTCATTAGTGTCATTTTACTAATGTTTGACTAAAAATCCCCACAGGAGTGCAGTCTTAAAACACAGCAAGGCAGTGTTAATCTTCTTGAAACTCTATTCTACCTCCTTCCTTCATCTGTCACTCACACGTGCCTTCCTATTCACTCTTTACTGTTTTTTTTGTTGTATTTTTTTTTCCGGACTTGTCAGAAAATGTAAAAAATAAACAAAAAATCTCTACTTGTCTTCCTCTCATGAGTCTTTTTACAAGATGTTATCAAGCTCTCACTTAACATGTCAGCCCCTCTTATGGTTCAGTTTAATTTAGTGAGAAACAGAAATGGAGAAACACCCTTTTATTTATTAGTATGTATGTAGAGTTCCTATTTAAATCATTAACATGATGATTTAAATCATTTAACACTAGAAGAAATGTATTTCTTAGTGTTGTTTTTTTTAAAGAAATGTGTATAACAACTCACTTTTTCATTTATAGCTTTTACATTCAACTTGTGCCTGTTATTAAATATTAATTTAGTAAGAGACTGCAACAGGTTTGTTTCTATGTGATAGTGTAATGTTCATTTTTAATGTTGTGTGAAAATTATACATGCTTATATGTCCCGGTGGATATGCTCTGCTTAAAAAAAAACAGATATTTGCAAGTGTGTGCATGCTATTTGTCTCTCTCTGTGTGTGTCTGTGTGTGTGTGTTTGTAGGTGTGTGGTAGGGAGGAGAACTTTTGATGACACATGCAGACACACACAGTGTAGACAGCTGTGCTCCAGATGTACTCTGCAGAGTCACGTCTAAATCTCATTTGTTGTCTTTATGGATTGTGGACATTGGGACAGCTCGCATCCACCACCGCTGACCAGTGAACCCACTGACCTCTCAGCTTACATTCTGATCAATCAAAGCGATAGCCATAAACTGTGTAGCCAATTAAACCGCCACTAGAAGGTGGGTGGTGCTCAGAAACAAATGCCACACAGTTTGGGAAAACTGATGGCTCAGAGACTGCAAGTTATAGAGGTGCACTGCAAAAAAATATACCAGCAGTATTACATTAGGTTTTTATATACATCTACAGATGGCAATGGTAATGAACCATGGTATTTGCAGTGATAAAAACAGCTATATTTGCACCTCCATGTTACCACCCACGTAAAACACTCATTAAAGGTTTTTTCATATAAACAAACCCTTTTGTGTTTACATTAGATGTGTGCTGTATCTTTCTGAAATCCTTTTTTTTCCCTATAAAACATCTTCAAAGGCTTTACATGTGTTTTTATCATTTACAATCATGTGTACATGATTGATTGTAGTGTTAAGCGCTTTGGGGGACCTTGGACTAAATAAAGTGCAAGCCATTTACCATTTACATAAGCATTAGTAATTCTTTTTTAATCTTTGACTTTTATTTTTTTACTGCTCAAAGTGCAGAAGAGCTATCAAATTCTGACCAATACACATCATGTATCAAACACATTTATGTGGATATGATATTATGTGCATTTTTGTTTGTTTGTTATTACAGGACAGAATAAAGTAGAAATTGAAATGGAATAGAATTTATTTTTAAACTTTCAGTAATGATGACTATATTGATAATTTTTTTGAATGAATACAAATTGGTTAAAGCTTATTTTCAAAGGCAAATAATATTTTTTAGCATCATTAATCCATAGCCAATAATGCATTTTGTTGTCTTGTACGATGATGATAAAAGTCTGTTTAAGTGGCCAATCTTTCTTTTTGTCTACCCCACCTGATCACCTGCTGAACCTGACTGTCTCTCCACCTCTCGCTCTCTTGTTCCTCCAATTTTCAGTCTTTATCTCACTGATTGAGCTGTGTGTAATCCAACACCCATCTGTTTTATGTAGTCAGTTAAAAACCAATACGATCTAAATTAGGTTGCTTCACGCTATGTCCGACTGACTTACCGAGCACACTGCTCAATATGAAACTGCTGAGTGTGGATGCTGTGTGGGAGCAGTTAAAAATCAACACTGGTTAGATTAAACATTCCTGCTGTGTTACAGTCACACATCTTTGAAATTTCATGTACCATCACTAATACTCAAATAAAACTTTAAAGTGAGACAAACATGGCTGTAGGACATAACATGCAAAATCTAACAAAACCTTTCCACAAATGTTGGTCTCTTTCCCAGTTTAGAGCCAGGCTTTTATTGTAAATGAACAATAAAAATATATGATACTGATGTGCATGAAATATCTAAATGACTGCAAATGACTGCAATGTAAACTAGTCCATAAAAAACAAATCTTTTTTTTAAGACTTGGTAAGTTGTTCTTATTTTAGTTTTAAACACTGCATTTATGGCCCAATTTCATTTTTTTTAAATTATGAAATAAAGGACAGAAGTGTCTACAAACACAGGTATCCATATAATATACAATATTTCTGAGTATAATCAAAAAAGTCCTCAACATGTTTTAGAAAAGCTAAGGGGTCTTTATAACTGCATGTATAAACTCAACAACTTAACTACTCAGTGTGGTATCCTGCCAAGCTTAGATATAATTCATTTCTTTTTTTAAATCTGTATCCATTACTGCTTTTCATTTTTAAATTTGTTTTTTGTTACTAAACAAAAATTCTTGTTTCTGACTGCTACCAATTGCTATCTTCCTGTCTTTCCTCTGAGCTGTATTGCCTCAGATTTTCTGTCTTTTTCTAAGGTTTATTGTTCTCCTTAGGTCAGATCTGGTAGTGATCATGCATGCTGATCGCTTCAAAACCAGCATAACTAATGCAGAGCAGAGCAAAAAGCTGTGATGCAGACAAAGAGAGGATAATAAAAAAGGAGGGGGGTGGGGGGATGAAGACTTGAAGATTGAAAGAGAAGGTGTTAATAAAAGAGAGCCCACTAAAATGTAAGATACAGGAATATATGAAGATTGTGTTGAGATAATTCATTGCTTAGAGGGAGCAGGTGGGTGTTGCAAAGAAAAGAAAAGAAGAGCAACATTAATAATCCAAATATTTGTCCATTTGGAGCAGAAAGCTTGGGATAAGTTAGTGTAACATTATGATTGACCATGAGGTTCTTATTTCATGCACTGGCTGACAGATGGGACTGTAGTTTTAGCTATTATCCATTCATTCATCTATCCATGAATTCATAAATCCATCTATTTCCTCATAAAAGCAGTTAGAGAATCGCTTCTCTGACCATCTATTATCCCTTCATTCATTCTTCAAATCATTCATCAACATTATGGTAAAATATGCTGTAAAACATCTATTTAGTACATTGCTTTTCTTTATTTCTTTGCATCTTAATCCATTTGGTCCTTCATTCTTGCAGCTGTTGGCTTTCTTCTTCAACCATTTATATCCTGCAAGAGAGATGTGTAGTACCTCTAGGTCATTTATGTCTCTGTTCCCGTCCACAAAACACTCCATATTTCAGAACTTTTGTGCTATATATATATATATATATATATATATATGTAAATATCCTTTAGAGTTTTTTTTTTCAAAAGTCAGTTCTTTAATTTGGATTAAGATGAGATTTATTTAAACTACATGTGTAAAAAAAATTTCACTCATGAGAGGGAATACAATTTAAAGAATGACTGTTTAAGTACATGCAGTGATGTATTGTGATGGTAATCAAAACATTTTTAAGTAACATATTAAAAAAATACTGTTAAAAAGTTATCAGATTTTGGCAAACCTTTCTTCCTTTTATTCCTGTTTCCACCCCATCCCTTCGTCATCCCTAAACATTTAGCTGTTTTCCATTAAAGTAGCTGCGATTAAGCAGTGCAATCTGACTTTCTTGGCTTATAGCAAAGATGATAGAAGCTCACGATGACTAGCACATGTTGACAAAGATGGGAATGAGATGAGAAAGAAAGCCAAAAGGGAAGAGTTGGAGGGAAAAGCACAAAGGAAAGGTGACTGTAACTACTTAATAACTAACATAAAGATAAGAATCAGCAAAGAGTTATGAGAAAATAAGTTTCAAGCAGAAGACGTCATTTGATTAGATTACACTTCTGTGGAAAGACTTTTAGTGATATAAAAACTGATTTATGCAAACTAATGAAAGAGCAAGTCTTTATTTTTTGCCACAGTAATATGTTTTTGTTTCTCAGTCTATGCATTCTTTCAGTTTAATGAATCTTATCTGACATGAGAACGAACTTTCCATTTGTGCTCATTATACCTGTTTATGTTTTTGCTATTCAGTATGTTTCATCTATGGAGTTCTTCTTTATAGTTTCTTTTCATTTGCTGATCTTTTTCTGCTCCTTCATCTCTTTTCACTCTACTTATTCTTCACATTTGGAGTGTCAGTCTAATGTCCATCGACATATCAATCAGGGCTGCTTTGTTCTTGTCCTTTTTAAACTGACCTTTGAGTGTGTGAGCACGTATGCATCAATAAATGTATGTAGGTGTATGAACGTGTAAAAATATTAACACGTCACCACACTCTCCATACTGCTTTTCATTGATGGTGATTAATAACAGGTGTTGGCTCTGAGTGTAAAAACACACCAATTCACACACGCACGCACGCACACACAGACAATTTCGAGTGATAGCTGTGATTAATGGGGCTGGGACCCATGGGCTGCTGGAACAACACGACATCAGCCTTGAAGACAACATCGAAAGCATGCACATGTGTGCAATACACATATACATGTGGCCTGAACACAGACGCCTCTAACACAATGTATTTTTGGCAAATACGGTGGTCTCTTTTCAGCCCAGAGGTGAGATCAGATGGTAAAGATCTAGCAATAAAAACAGTTCTTGTGGAAACTGCACTTACTCATCCTTAGGAGGAGATATTGACTTGTCACTACAATTTTTTAAATCTCTGGTCTGTTAAGGCATCTAAAATAATGTTCTGAGACTGAACAGATACATTTTTTTTTTTGCCAAACTCTCAATATAATTAATGATGGCAAGATTAGTAATCCTTTATACTTCTGACAGTTTTAAAAATAAGACAACATTGTCTGTGTGAACATACAGTACTGGGCAAAAACATCACATTTTTATGATGCTGTTTTACTTTTCATTTTGCGTCTGATGAGCCAGACTTGTAATTTTGAAGTGGTCTCTAGTTCTTTAGGCTTTCTAAAAGACTTCCTGAAAGAGGTTTATCTTCAGACTTTGGTAGCTTTTATTCCCACTTATTTTCTGTCTAGTTTTTGTACCTAACTATTACAGCATATTGTGCAGTGTGTGCTTAAGAATGAATGAAGGAGACAAGTGGAGGACATAAAAAAGGCTCTGGTCTAAAAGAAACTACCTACAGTGGTGAACAGCGACTATATAACAGGTTTCCAGAGAATAGTGGAACCATATTGTTGGCTTTAAAATACTTTTTTTATTGAATCACAAAAAGAAATTGAAACGAATTCTGTTTTTGACTAGCTGCTAGTAGCAAAAACGCTAAAGATCTAATTTAAATATGCTTCCTTGCTTGTAGATACAGCGCTAGTTGAACCACTCTTGAGATTAGAAGCCCTTTTTTATTCCTAAATGATTTTTTAGATCAGAAGTACTTAACAAATAATCAAAATTCCTCTAAAAGCAGTCACAGACCAGACTAAAAATGAGCGGGAAAGCATTTAATAATCAAAGGAAAACTTTGAAAGACTTTCAGAAAGGAGACATATTGATCAAAACCACTTTAAACAAATTACAAGATCGTCTGGTTTCCCAGAAGCACTGTATAAAAAATGATGACTCAAGATTTTGCACAGTACTCTAAATGACATCATTTAAAATAGGAGTTGCTCTGAGAATGCCTTGAATAGTCTGTTCCTGCTGATTGCTGTTCAGCGTTTTATGATGTAGTTACTTTGTTTAATGGCACATAACCATTTCAGACATTACCCGACATCATATGAATGAGAAACGACGGGCATGTTCGGTCTCATTGCACAACCCTTAAAAAGTTGCTTGGTGTTATAAAACCTATAAACAAATCCATCAATGTACGAAGCTCTATCAATGTCACTTACGGCATGATGTACAGCATGTGATACTCCTATTTACCCTATTCTCTTTTTCTTGATAATTTTGGGGCTCCTATAGCCTTTTCCAATGAAGAAACAACAGAATAATGATCCTGGAAACCTTTATTTTGCCTGCTTTAAGTCAAAGTAAAGTTCCCATCACCCACTGTCAGCTTGCTGCAATGTTAACTAGTACAAGACATTAATTGCTAATTTAGATAGTGCTTTTCTGTGTCTGAGGAAAAAACAAACAAACAAAAAAAACTAATTCATTTTTATCAAATTAATTTGCATTTCATGTAGTGCAGCATTTCAGAGGCTCTCTCAGCACTCGGATGAAAACATAGCCAGAGAGACAAAATGAACAATATAGAATAAAAAAGAATAAAACCCTGGAGTCCTCTCTGTGAGTTCCAGTCTGCTGAGCTACAGACAGACCATTAGTACCACTGTCAGTACTAATTGCCCCCTATAGACATCATACTATGTTCAGACGTTTTTGTTTCACATTCATGCAGATTCAGGCATTTCATTATTTGAATATTGTTTTATTTGTTTGCTTGAGTCTCATTTCTCAACCCCCCTTTTCCCAGTAGTATATGTATTTATTTGTTCATTTATTCAAAGTTCACAATTTGTTTTTTGTTTAGATGGTAATTTTCCACAAACTTCATGTAAAACCTGTTAACTAAAACCAAAAAATTCTTCATTCATGAGTATGGCATGGTCTGCTGCTTCTCAGCAGACCATGCCATACTCATGAAGGGCAAATATCACACAAAGACATGGGCCTTAGTAATGACCTCAACAAATCTGTTTTGTGGTGTGACTACATTAATGTAATGGAGTATGTAGCTATAGTAAATGTGGGTTAGATGAGCATAAGAAACAGCAAACAAACAGTGCACAGAACAAATGTTGATGCAGCCATTTTTCATAGAAGCTAACATACAGTATATGTTTGTGCATTAGTCATGTTGTGGGAACAGAAAAGAAACCTGAAAATATAATGCTCTGACACAAAATGAACTCTGTAAAAATAAAGTTCTGTAAATAATTAAGTGCCTGTGTAAATGTTAGGTTTATAGTTAAGGTTTAGATTTAGATGGATGCATAATAACTATGGTTAGAGGGTGGGATAGCTTTCCAGGAAAGTCAGTGTAATCTCCTAAATGTTGGCTGGGACCCTGCTTAGTTGGTAGCACAACTCTTACTTTTGTTTTTGGTTATTATGAGTTAATACTTTTGGAATCAATTAAGTCATCCTATTGGCTTCAGTACTTACAGCATTGCTGTGTTACTATAAAATGTGTGTATATGCCTCAACTTGATAAACCAGTGCTGTCTGCTTCTAATGAGCCATGGTAGAACAGAAATTATTTACATTTTATGTATATCTCTCCACAGTAATGATATTCATCCATCATTGTTCAACAACAGTATGTTTATAATGGATTTTCACATTAAATACAGTTACACATTTTGATGCATTAATCATTGACATTCAAATATAAGAAAAACATTACAGGAACAAAAAAATAAACAAGAGAAGCTTGTAGAAAAAAACAGACCAAAAATACATTTAAAATTTGGTTTTGTTTTGTGGTGGTTTAGATCTCAAGCACACCATTCAACACTCACATTTGCTTTTAACAATCTACTTAAGGTAAAATATTACAAGTATAAAAAATTTTACATTAATATGTTATTTCTAAAGTTTTCACTGTCTTGACTTGGAATTCTTTCCCTTTCTAATCTTAAACTAATAACGTTTTTGTTTGTTCACAAATGTCGCAAGAATCAAGATGTGAATGCGTTTTTAGATGCTTTTAAGACCAGAAACCACAGGAAATTAGTAATAGAACAAACAAAGCCAAAGGTAACATGAAAAGAAAGTTTCATTGAAAACAAGTAGAAACTTAACAATCAGTAATGAGTCAGGCGGTTTGTTTGGGGCTAAAGGGAGCAGAGTTTTATGGATGGTTGGTGTTCGACTATGTGAGATTGGCAAGGTGCATGAAGAGGAGGAAAGCTTTGAAGTCTGAGGAAGAAACAAAAAAATAGGAGGAAGTGATATGCATTCTGCCCCTAGCTTAGTAAGATAAGGAGGATAAGAGGGTGAAATGTAAAGATGACAATTGCTTTAATTCCCATAATAAGGAAATGAGTTTGAAATAATAAACAAGAATGTTTTGATGTTTGGTTCATTAGTCCAGCTGATTGCAGTAATTGCAGATACTTTTATGCTGAAGTTTGCAGCTGCCAAATGTAGTTGACTGCACAGGCGATCATAACAGTGCATGTTTTAAGAAGTGACAGCATCAGACACCCATTTTAGCTGATTTAGATTCTAAAGTTCTCCTACACAATCTTGTTCAAATGATACAAAACACCTACCTGTAATATGTTAGCCCACAATGGGCATTTGTACATGAAGTACTCTGTACATTCAGTGCGTGTGAACCACAAGAAGTTGAAACAGTTCAAACAGTTCAAAATACAGTTTTTTAGCAGCCGATTTTGTACTGTAATATTCAGTGCCAACTAATGGTTTCTATCACTTCACACAGCAATAAATCTTTGTTAGGCGTGTATGTGTCAGAACTTCTGTTTTTTTTTTTCTTTTTCGTGTAGAGTTGAAGTGTAGAAGTAAAAAGAAGAAGAAAAAAAAGGAATGGTCTGCATGTGAAAATAAAGAAACAGATTCAAAGAATAAAAAGTGAGGAAAATAGCTGGTAGTTTAATAATATATTAGAAATATGACATATTGTTTTTACAAGGTTTCCATAGTAACTCACAGCTATAAATCTTACTGTTCAGATTTTATAATGAAAAACCAAAGAAGAAGAAAGTGAAAATTAGGCTAATAATATTTTACTTTAAGTGGGTGTATGTTTGCCAGTTTGGAACCTTTAGCATTACAATTACAATGACTGCAGAGCTGAACCCTTAAATGAGATTTTTACCACTTAGGAGAAAGAAGTGAAGTCTTGCCAACTTCTATGAAAATGAAATGATCTCACGCCATAAATCAATATGAAAAGTATAAATTAGTGGCAGATTAGTCAAACCATTGCCTATTAAACTCAGACATTTTGAAGCTACAGTTGTTAATAGCTTAGGAATTTTAATAGATAAAGCAATATCAGCAAATTTGTCTACACCAAGCTGCACTCAAAAACTTGTATTTTGCTTTAGAACTTGAAACAACCTTACTACAAATGGGTTTTGTTTCAAACAAGTGCTACTTTTTAAAAAACTCAACCAAATGTTTTGCATTAGAGCAATGAGATTCTTTTTTAACTTAAATTATCTTCAGTCCTTCTGCAAGCCTGCTGAACCAAGGCTAAATCCACCATCAGCACATACATTTTACAGCTTTGTTTGTTCAGAGCTTTACAACTCTAAATGTATGAGTCTTTCTTTTTCTTTTTATGTTTGAACTTTTTGTCAAATATTAATAATAAAAATAAACAACACTAACTGAATGCAAAAACACTAATTAGAAACAAAACCAAGATATGACTGACAACCAAAACAGAACAAAAATAAAAATTAGAATTAGAATGCTCTAAAAAGCGTACAAATACATATAATAGGTAGTATGACTTAGTCATCTCACAGTTTTAGAACTTTTTTTCCCAAAATGAGTGCAGTTTGTGCTGTGAAACCCATTTTGATGTGAGATTTAGTTGACCCCTGGGCTCAGAGGTTTGAAGCATATCCCAGGACTTTAAAATAGTATTCTGTAAGATGTTGAAACTATCTGTGGTTTCAAAACATTAACCAAATTGATTTCACAAGGTGTTTCTTTCATTAAGTGAGTGTGTTGTCTTTTGCACTGAAGCATGTTTTGTATAAATTCTGACTGAATACCATCAGCAGAATTTTACCCCCCGTCTTATGACTCCATGCTGCAGTGAAAGATAAATCCATCAGCTTGAGCTTTTCCACATTCAGCTGATGTAGATTGATAGCTCCGTACTGGGAGATAGACACACACATACACCTACACATAGTTAATCGTGTATGTGACGGTCCAGAGGGGAGGCAGGAAAAATCTGGAATACCAGTTGGGCTCCTCAGTCAGTGTATGAATTGGCCCTTTGCCCTGTCCCTCCTCGAGCCACGCACTAAGCGGTCCTACTCAAGATTGTCCCCACGAGTCTTGTATGCGTGCACACACACATGAATGCACACAGACAGTAACTAACCCTGCCAGTCCACTGTGTGTTGTTCACCAAACCGCCTATCTGCTCTAAAACCCACCTTCACCTGTCAGAAGTTTCCTTCCCGCTTCCTGTTTGAGTCAGATGCAACACAGAGACCTTCTTCTGTTCACAGACGCCCCATTCATTCATCACCTTTGCTGCTCATTCTAATAGAAGCTTCTTGATATAAAGCTTGTTTTTTAGCCGTTTCATCATGTGTCTGCTTCTGC
Source organism: Kryptolebias marmoratus (assembly GCF_001649575.2). Classification (NCBI taxonomy): domain Eukaryota; kingdom Metazoa; phylum Chordata; class Actinopteri; order Cyprinodontiformes; family Rivulidae; genus Kryptolebias; species Kryptolebias marmoratus. Next base: position 24,358,229 of record NC_051438.1, on the reverse strand, counting down.
AACCCATCTGTCCACATACGCATGTGTTGAAATAAGACAGTGTCACCAGTATGCCAGGTAATGTTTAATTGGTGTAATTAACCTGTTACTATGGTGATTAACTTAGGCAACAATTGTGTCAGCATAATAATGACAAACAGCTGTTATCACTGCTGCCAACCTGGACTCATACATTACAAAACACACACAACCCAACACACACGGACAATCACATGTGCATTCAACATGTCCTTGTACATTGATGTGGACACACTCAACCTCCATTTGGTTTTTACACAAAGTTGAGTTTTCATAATTGTACACTTTTCAGTCTTTAAAAAAAACCCAAGACAATTTCAGGTACAGTTTCCATTGTATGTATGATTAAAGGTTTTCGTGCCCCTCTGGGAATAGGGAGCACTGGATGCACTGCATCTGCCATGGAAAGCCACCATATGGAAGTCAGTATTAATTGTGTGAGGATTTATATTGTCACTACCACAGTTTTCTCTTGAATCTCTATGTTCTTACCCCACTGACAAGCCACACAAAGCTTTCCAACAATAGATTCATGCAATAGAAATACAATGATTCCAGACAAAATTGTCAGACAGTGTAATCAGTGAAGCATGATGCAAGCTTTGATTTGATTACTTCCCAATGTTTCTTCCCAATCAGAACACATGTTTTGCTTCCATTTCAACGCTCGATTTGATCAATAAAAGGCCTTCTCAGAGTTAAGAGGCACATACATACTCTATGAAGGGATGGCTTGAATGACAATAATGTACGATCAGAGAGATAGTGAGAAAAACAGAAAACTGAGACATAAAGAAAGGAAAAACAATATGGCACTGACAGATGGACTCAAAGAAAGGGAGCTTATCTTGATGAAATGCAGAACCCCATTAGTTTCTCCATGTTTGTTTATGTGTGTGTGTGTATGTGTGTGCAAAGACATATGCACAAGTCAGTATGGGGACAGAGTAATGGCTTTAAGCTTTGCCTATCTTTATTCTCACCTTTACAATGGCAGTCCAATCTGTTGGTTCCTTCCTGACAAAAAGCAGGACACACTAGTTACTCCTGTCACTTTCCCTAATTTCATCTTTTTCTATTATAAAATATGCTCTGTGTAATATTTGTGTTCATGTTTAGGATAGCATGTTTAGTCCTCTTTAATTGTCTCATTTAGTTGTTATTCCATCTCAATGAGTTCTTGATTATGAGACCTTGAGTAAAAGTTGGTCATTCAATTTTATTGTTCCTAATCTTTTTTATGGTTGTTCATAAACAACAAAACAGTTTTTTTTTAACTAAATCCACCTAATTCAAATATATTTTAAGCAAAGGCCTGTTTATTACATATAAAAATTTGAAGCAATTGAAAGCCACACCATTACTTGTGGACCCAAGGCTGTGGGCAGTGGCAGGTGGGTGCCTTGTGCAGAGGAGCTTTAATCATGACAGGTGATGAAGGATGACAGCACTGACTATTTTTGTCAACAATTTTAATTATGCCTTGCAGGCCACATAAATTCCTGACTTTCCAGAAAACAAAACGTTGACCATTTGGTCCTAATTTGCATCTCTTGATGTCGTCTTTCCTGCTGGGGTAGTTACTAAAACAGACTCAATGCAAGTTTGCAAGGCATACAAAAGTATTTATTTTTTACAAAGATGAATATTTGTTACTGTACTGAAAATCCAAGTTAAATTGATTTTTCTAAAGCGTGCTTGATTAAATTTCTTGCAAAATATTCCTAGAAAATTTGATCTCAAGAAATGAAACTATGATGAGATGATCACAGCTTATTTCTGTGTACAAACTCAGATTTTTGTCTGCCTTTATGCACAGATTTATTTTGTTATGTCATATTTATTTAAAGTAAAAAAATAGCCTAGACATATGAGTGTGACATTATCTACACACTTCTCGAAGGTGTCTTTTGGGACAGTTTTGGACATCATAGCAAAACTATTTACAAAAAGATTAGGTAATGATAAGAAACAGATTCAGTTTCAGATAAATGTGTCATCTAAGATGTCAAGGTCACCACATGCAATTGTGAGTATATATGTCTTTGCATACCTTTCTTTTCATAGCTGTTCCATGTGTGTGAGTTCATGTAGTTATATGTGTGTATAAATGTGACATGTGAGTCATTGAGGGCACATTTGGCAAAGTTTTACCACTTATAAGTTTTATTACCCCTCATTCACCTCTGTTCCTTACCTCCAGTCAGTAATTTGTTTCATGGAAATATTTTCCTATTTTTCCATAGTGAGTAAAAGTTAACATTAGCCATCGGCGTTCATTTATGCAAACATTTTCTCCATGATTAATTATGGCAGTTGGCTTTAAAGGTAAGTGGCAAAAGCAAAAAACAAAGCAAAACAAAACAAAACAACAACAACAAAAAAACTCTTTTTGCATGTCCTTTTGGTTAATATGAGTTGTCTTGATGGTTGAATATTATTTTAAAAACCTGGACATTTTTACATAAAATGCTGCAAGTTTTTTTAAATGATTGATGACTTATCTAAAATCATGATAAATATCTTCTCATTTTCTCTTGGAACTACAATCTTGTTAATTTCCTTGGTAAACAAACTCCAGCAGACAGATACTTTTGTGTTGTAACAATGTATAACTATATTTATAACAGCAGACTCCTGAGGATTGCTTAGAGAGAAAGTTGTGGATGCATTGCATGAATTTCTCCACCGGGTGACGCTGTGTTGCAGTGTTTTCTCATCCTGTGGATGTGGGCGGGGGGGTTACAGGTAGGGCACGGATGATACAGCGGTAAGGCTAAGTTTTTTTTGTTGTTGTAGTTGTTGTTTTTTTACCTGACAGCCCTGTAGCTAAAGAGATTTTAGTCCATGGCTGTCCTTCTGCAGCTGCAGCACAGTCACTTTAAAAGGGAGTCCAGATTCTTGACTGTGTCTGAAGCTCTGCAGAGAACCAGTGAACAGATGCAGAAGCTTTAGTTCTGCTCTGCTCTGTGTGCTGAGCCCACATAGAAAACCACAGACCCCCCTCTTAAGCTGTTTTTTTTTGTATTTTTATTGTTTTCTCTCTCCCCTCTGTTGTTTTGGCTTTTGCACATTTTTGGCAAGCTTAGACACTTTAAGCCTTGGTAATGCCCCATTATGTAAATAATGAACACAGTAATACTAATTCTTTATTCAGCAAGCCTTTAAGATTCAAGCATTGATCAAAACAAGGTACATCCCTTTGGTGCTTCAGTTTTCTGTTTTTCTTTGTTTATGTGCGGGTCTGGGATTTATCTTGCTTTCTGTACATCCATTTTTTTAACATGTGTGGGTACTTTTTGTCTGTGTGATCTCATGGAAAAAATTGTCAAGCAAAGTTTTTTAATATCTTACAGATTGAGATTTTAAAGTAAGCCATTCCTTCCTAAATGTCAATCTGTCTCTTTTACCCAGTTTTTTCCCCCAAACCCTCTCCTTTTCTTTTCCCATCACATCCCGCTCCACCCATACCTCTTTTGCTTCCATTTTTTTGTTTTTTACATTACCAGTAAAAAAAAGTCTAGATGACACACTTTAAATACAATTTATTTCACGTTTGCACAGTTTTTCTTAACAAAAAAAGGAGGTCCATATTTTTTAAATCTTAAAACAATCTCTCTTGAGTTTTTTTTTTCTGTGGTACTGATGGTATGCTTTAACCACAAGCATCACATTGTCTTTTTATGTGAACAATAAATCTATCTATCATCGGAAAAGTTCTGAAAGGCAAACTCCAGCTTAGAATGGGAAGAGGAAGATGAACAGATGGACAAATGGATTGGCAAACTGGCAGTGATAGCTTCCACACACCACTTCAAAATTATAGTAAAAGGAAATGAGACGCAGAAAGAGAAAAATGAAATAAAACATAAAAGGAGAAATAAAAAGACAAAGGGTAAAGAAGAGAAGAGCTGGGAATCCCCAGTGATCTCAATGTGGACTCTTGTCGTCTGTGAAGGATTTGCTGCTAAATAAATGGGATTGGATCAATGAGACGTTTGCTCAATAGATGACAGAATGTTAGAGTTACACAATTTTTTTTCTTGATTTGTTTTTCTTTAATATACAACATTTATGACATTGCTTTTCAATATTTTATTATTTTCATCTTTTAGTGACATACCCCTTGAGCAAATTCATTAGTTATGTTCAGTGCACGTAAGTGCTAATTGCTTTTCCTAATGTTGTCAACATTGTGTATATTGTTCAGCCATTGTCATAAAGCTTCCTTTGTGTTTGTACTACTTCCAGAAGTACAAATTGCAATTTACATCCTGATTTAAATTAAAACTATTCTTGACTGCACTGTTTTCCTAATTTATTGTTATTATGCCTTCAGTTAAATTGCATTGATTCACATTTGAAAAAAGTATGTTTCTGAAAATTAGAAAAAGTAGTTAAAAACACTGAAAACACAGCAAACTGTAACCTCTTTGCGAGATGTTGGTGAGCTGAATACAAATGTCAAACCCATATTTGCTGTAATTTAACTGCCACTGAAACGGCTTTTAATGGCAGCTCTGAGATCAAGTGTAAGTGAAGCGTGATCTTTGTCATGGATTACTAAAAACTCCCAACTCAATTGCTATACTTCATTAAAAATAAATGCAAAACATTATGAGATATGTTCTGTAAAACCGGAATTGCCTTAAATCATCTATAATTTATTAAAATGGTGAATGGCCATGTTCTATATATTGATGTGTTATTGAATTGGCATGTTAGGTGATGACTGTTTTTATGACTATATGACAGAATGATTTTATGCCCAATTATATTGAAGTACTGTGAAAAACATAAGATAGCTCTGATTTTTATTATTAGCTTTCAAACAGTAAAACTTTCTTGTAATTTTTAAAGTGGTCTTGGTTACCACTTCTCTAGGTTTTGATCAAGCTACTTTAAAAGGTTTCAAGAATGTCTGTCTCCTTGCTAGCAAAACCCAAAGAAATGAGTAATGACATCATTCTTATGCACAGTACTACATGTCTTTGACCATTTTACTTTTCTTTCAGCTCCAATATCAGTCACATTAAATGATTTCAGAACCTTTTTTGTATTGTATTGTTCAATCATAGTGGTATTTTTGAACTTTGGACATTAGCAATACATATATTTAAGATAGGCACCAGCTCCCTGTGACCTGAAAAAGAGAAGCGGATGAAGACAATGGATGGATAGATGGAATAATTTAAATTTAACTGCAATGACGGGTAAAGACAATGTAAATTTGAAAGTTTTCACAATTCTAATCTGAAGTTTGTCATTACACTTTTGTTTGTATCACACTTTTTCCTGTTCTCCTTCCTTTCTTTTTTTTCATCATTGTCCAATAAACCTTAACATTTACTATTTAAAAATGCCTTTTTTTGCCTTTGATCAATTTGATTGATTTGTTTTGTTTGGTTGGTGAAACTTTCTGTACTACTATGTTATTACATCCCATTTGTACACCACAGTTACTAACATTGAGTCAGTTTTCAGACTTTGGTAATGTTTGGCATTTTATTTTCCAATATGTACCGTAAGTTTAACATTGTGATTGGACGGATTAAAAGCCACAATCTGTTTCTAATTTTAACCAGATTTGGTGCCTAAATTTAATCACAGAATAATCTCAGGAGTCATGACAGTTAAAACTATGATCTCCAAGATGAAACAAGAAAGAAAGAAACAGATTTAGACAAAAATCCTGTGAATTCAATCATCACCTGCCAGGTGCAGACTTTGTCACATATTTAAATGGTGCCTCTGACTTCAGGTGACAGTGATAATTGTGGTCAGTATGTTACAACTCAGATGCCTACTGAAAGCAAAATCGCTTAAACAAAAAAGCTAAAATAAAAGAGTTAGAGTTGTATAAGCTCAGAAATTTTTGGCTATTTAAAAACTATAAGTTGTGGTGACAGAAGGAAGGGAGGAGAACAAAGACAAATCAATGAACAAAAAGCACAAATCAAAGACTGTCGAGGGATGACCAAATAAGCTAAAAACGATGGCAGGAATTGTACTTCAGTCTAAGTGTGCAAGTTTGATTAAAAGCAGTTTTTTTAATTAAAACTCAAGGGTTGTGGGGATCCTTATTTAAACTTAATAGTCTGACCATGATTAAAGTGTTTTTCTTCAAAGTGAGAAGGGCAGTGAAGTCAGTATTTTGCAGTGTTCTTGTAATGTTTACTTCTCAGTGCTTTTTCTCACTTTCTTTCTCTCCCTCTCTGTCAGTGTAAGTCTTGCCCTGTGTCATAAGGATCTTGATGGCCACAGTTTTGAAGCGCACACATCATGAAGTCATTGTGAGTGAGCGTTGTGCCAGCCAAGCCAGATGAAAGTACTCTCTGTGGCACAAAAAAACACCACATTAACACAACTTCAGACAGTGATGAGGCATGACAGACACAGACAGATGGATGTGTGGGCAAAGGGACAGACACATGAGTAAACACTGTAGATGGCAGAATAAAAGAGACATGGACATAGAATCCCTATACTTTTCTTTTGCAAAATTTAAACTTGTTCTCATTAAAATAGTGAAGCTGTATCACCTGAGTAATGTAAGAAGTGTATGTCAAGAATTCAACATAGCCAAACTCTGTTATAGACAATATAGACAATGTGTGGACAAAAACAATTAATAATTAAAATAAATAATGACTTATCTATTAACAGAATTGTTTAGAGGGGCAAATATTTCTCATAAAAAAAACAAAAAAAACATCTTTTTGTTTTGGAATAAAATATGCTAAAAATATCATAATACAGAGGAATAAACAAAGTTAAGAAGTTGTTGGTAAATTATTTTTGTCCCATGTTTTAGAGGGGGAACAGATTATTTCAGACGGCTGAAATATTTGGTTCCCCCTGGTAACTTTTGCAAAGTTGCAAAGTTACAAAGTTTTGTAACTTGTTGTCCATGATGAGAGGTTAGATAAAAGCAAAATACCACTTCAGGTGGAGAAAACCTGCATAAAGATACTGTATTACAATAGTTCACTGCAAACCCATATGATGCACTCGATCCACTACAGATTACATGCAGTCTAACACCAATTAGGTGTCTCATTTTTACAAAAAACAATTTTACGCTTGGGACATATTTTAAGATTTGGGTATGCTTAATTTATAAAAAATATAATCTTTCATCTAAGCCATTTAAATGTCTTTTTAAGTCTTTGAAAAAGACAGTGTCTGGATGAGGACAGGAATGCAGCCAAATATTAGTTATGTGGATTAAGTTGAATGATGACTGAATTTAATCAGTTTTTTCCTGAGTTTTTCCCTGTTTTTATACTTTCAATTATCTATTCTTCCCCTCCTGTTTATCTGTCACTCACACGGAGTCACTATTCATACACACAGTCCTCTGAGTTAGATAGAATAAAATGTCTTCCACTAAAAATATGCTTTGTTGCAGTGCTGTATACAGATAGGAAAATGTGCAAATGCCATTGTACCGTTTTGTTTGTTTGTGTACAGAACATGTAAAATTAGTTGTGGTTACTTTAGTATGCTTTAGCATTTCCTCTGCCCCCTCTGATCAAAGCAGGAGGTTTCCCACTCTGGCTTAGTTCTGCCAGAAATTACTCTGTTAGTTAAAGGGATTTTCCACCTCCATTTTCTCTAATTGTTTGCTTTAGGGGCAGATTGTTGAGTTTCTTTCAGTTGTATACTAAGGGTCTTACCCTTGTGCCCTGAGAAGACCTAAGTAACTGTACAAATAAGTTTTATTCTCACCAATATAATAAAACTGAATGAAAGTAATGTAAACTGAATGAGACCTTGCTTTTCTATAGTTCACACAGATTGAGTGTGTGTGTAAATGAGTAAATAAATGACCACTATAGAATATTACCAACAGACACAGTTACAGAAGCTACATGGTGGTGCTGCATTTTTCAATCACATGCATATATTGTGTATATTCTCTTGAAAACTTTCAGTCAGTTTTGTAGCAATTTTTTCCTCATCTTACTTTGGTTTACTAATAATACCTCTTTTTTCCTCTCCGTATTTTTTAACATCTTATGCTTTCTCCATGACTGCTGAGGTCTTCCTCTTTTCCTCCAAACTCTCTCCCTCTCTACCTGTGTCAGTGTCACCACCTCTTTTAATGGGTGTCACCTGCTAGAGTAATGGCCAGGGCTCAATGTGCCATAGCAGTAATTTAACACTGTCACACATACGCACATGCACGCGCACTGGCAGAGGTACACACACAGTGATGGATTACTCCTGGGACTGTTGCAGAAGTGCTGTATGTTGGGTGGTTGTGCGTGGATACGATAGTAGTAAATTAGAATGTGTCTGTGTGTGTGTGAGTGTGTGTGCTTGTAAAGGTGTGTGTGAAACCCAAGTGACCGCTACAAGCTCACCATGCTCGGAGAAGAAATGGCTATCACTTGGGGCAATATGCTTGCAACTGGTTTCTCAGATAAGTTAGGCTCCAGTTCAGTGCAGTTAGGACATGGCCTAAGGGATTTTTGATGGTTTCAGGAATAAATCAAGTAATTATAATATTATGCTATTATGCAACACTACAATAATAACAAATGTCTGTTTTGCCACTTACCATCAATATCTGATGTGGTTACAGTTATATGTAATCAACATCACTGAATAAAACAAGTAAAAAGTCATGTCAGGTGCACTTTCTCAATGCATGTGCTGTATGTGATCATGAGCTCAGAAAGTCTGGAGGAAACATATTTCCAAAAATACAAGTTAAACTACTTTTCATCTTCTTCCCAGAAGTCATTACTTAAAAAAAAAAAAAAAAAAAAATCTTGACAATTGGATCCCAACAGAAGAACCACAATAACTCAACATACAGAAAAATGGTGCAAGCTATTAAAAATTCAAAACATGTTAATGCAATATTCAGGGAAAAAGACCTAACACTGTTGCCTGAGAAATGGTTTAAGTAAAATGTGGAGTAAAATCACCAGAGCAAGACATTGAGGACTGCCACTTTGATTATTTGCCCTGGCTTGGACACATGATTGATGCTCGGCTACATTTAAGTTTAACACAAGCTGAGGTTGAAAGAAAGCTTGCATTACGTAGCGGTCATACTGTAGGTGGTCGCAAACACAGTGAAGTGCAAAGAAAGATCAAACTATCTGATGGCTCTTGGTCATAAACACCACGCACACATGCATGGTTTCAACTTGAAAGCAGTTGCATGTCGGAACAGAAATATTTTATGTTTCCTTTCAACACCTGGTTTGGAAAAACAAGAAAGAAAAGAAAGACACATTAGAGAGAGGGTAAAGGGTGGAAAATGACTGTTCAGTAACTTTTGGTGTGCCCATCTGATGCCCATGTACCATGCAGTGTTTATCGTCCATACACAACTTTGGAGTTCTCCTCTCCAACAGAGTTTGGCAAGACCTCAATCAGTTCCACATTAATACCCCAAAACAGGACTGCTGAGGAGAAGCAGTGCATATTTGGGATTGTGAGCTCTACAGTTCTTGTTTTTATGTGTACGAGTGTTTCTGAACATGTGCATGATTTAAAAAAAAAAAAAGCGTATGCAACAATATTTGGATTAATGTGTGTGCGTGTGTGTGTGTGTTGGTCTGACAGAATGCTTTCAGATGGTTGTTGACATTAGACTGACAGCTGAGGAAGATGAATGAGTTGCAGAAAGCCGACAGTAGGAAATCAGACGTGGTTGGTTGGTTATGTGTGTTTGTGTGTGCATGAGTCTGTATCTGTGTGTGTGTGTCCAAGAGAGACACCTGCTGACTGACAGACAGTTCAGTTTTTGAGACATTGGCAAGAAGAGTTGAGAGGACCATATGTGTGCCATAGATTTCTTTTTCAAATATGTATCTGAAGCAGCAGTGCAGGTCTTGATACAAAACAGAGACAGACAGAGTTCTAGTGAGCATCAGTGGTTTCCAAATACCTCTCATCACCACCATCAGCTGTCCCCCAGCTTCTGCTTTTTCTTCTTCCTTATTTCTAAACCAACTGTATTGTAGGTACAGCCATGTATCTGAGAAAAAGTTATTTTTTTGCCTATGATGCCAAAGCAATAAAAATAAATAAAACATAACCATTGAAATTATTGTAAAGTGATACACAGTGTGAAGATTTGAGTTATTTATCAAGTATATTTGGTATTAAGTTTATTGTTTTCTTCAGTTCTGTTGTTTCTTGTTGTAAGTTGTTGTGTAGTCTGCTCCCTATGCCCTCTGTGTGCCATCACTCTGTCTCTTAGTAATGTCAGTCAGCCTCTTCCTCTCACACCTGTTCTGTGTTACCAATCAGTCACCTCCAACCACCACAGATCCCGACACAGTTTATGTAGACGTACATCAGTGACAAAACACTAAAATAGTTTGCATTATGATGTTCGTTCACATGTGACCCTAAATCATAACTAATATTTGGGTCCTGCTACATCTGGCACAGAGATGTTGGGAGCAAATAATGTGGGTCACATGCTTTGAAGGTTGGAACCTATCACTTGCAAAAGACATAGTTATGATGTTCACTGAAACTGCATGGTGAGCTGATCCTGTCATTAGAATTCCCAAATTCCAATCATTTTTTGTTTGTCCTTAATATGCGAATAACACAGAAACTCTGTAAAGGTTAAATCTGTAATCTTTCAGAAAAAAACAAAGCAACCTTGTATGATAGAAAGTACAAATGTTTCTGCCTCATTGGTCATTGTATGTGGATTTTTTTTTCATGTTTCATTTATTTTAAGTTTTAGTATTTTATTTTTCAATTTTTAGCATGAATCTTTTTCTAAATATGTTACTTTTTTACTATTTGAGCCACAATATCTTTTGATTACAAAGATCATTATTTTCTAAAAGAAAATGTGTTTTCTGTTTGACACTGAGACCAGGTAAAAACAAAAAATTCTTGCACAAATTTGGCATTGTGGGTGTGATTTCCAGCTCAATTTTGTACCACCAGAGGCAAAAGTACACTAATTTATTTCATCATAGACTGGTAAATGAGGAAGACATTTAACCTATGACCTGCATTTGATGTGGTTGAGATTGTTTGTCATGATTCTCCCTGCAGTGTGTTTTCTGTTACAAAGCTAGGCAGTTACTATTATTTTAAGATTTTAAGAGTGCAATTGTTTGAAGCAGTCTTCAAATCTCAAAGATGAAAAAGCACCCTTTTTATCCTTACCATCTGTTTGTGTTTTAGATAATTTACAAGGTTGTAAGGTTACTGGTGAGGCACATTAAAGGTCTTTTCGAACCCCATTGGTCTACGACGGTATCCCAAGTTTAACACTGTCATATGTCCTGGAAAAATCTGCGGAGGGTTTGGTCATTGTTTGGAGAAAAAGAATATGAGTATGAGAGAACAACAGCGTTAGACGGTAGGGAAAACTACCTTTTATCAACTATTATCACTGCTCAGCCACCAACAACAAATCACACCCGCTTTCTCTGATGCATACATGAACATTAAAACACACACACTTATCTTCCTGAACAGACACAGATGCATGTCTGTGGTAACTATGAGATTGTCTTCTAGGAAAATATGTGGTACAGAAGCATCACCTTCTTCTGCAGGATGCAGCTTGGAGCCACTGGTTGGATATCACAGACAGTGGGGTACCCCAGAACTGCACACATCACACTGCTTCTGCTTGGCTTTTGTTTTAGCCCAACATTTCCCATGAAGGAAAGAGCAGGGATGTAGATGCGTGCCATGTGAGAGAAAGAAATATTGAGTGCTAGAGAAAGAACAGAGGGCAAGATGAAACGAAAATAAGGTAGATGCATAAAAAAAGAGTGAAAACTTGAAGTTGGGGAGGGTGAGGTTAAAGGGGGGGTGGGGGGTCACGGTCCTGTCATCTCCTTCCTTGAATTGTTAGTCACATTACTTGTTCGACTTCACTCACAGATGAAAGACTTGCAGCTTCATACTGTCATTTAGGCTGACAGCAGCACTAGGCGATATCCAGACACTCCATCTTAACACATACACACACACTCATGCACAGTTTTCCCACTTTTTATTTAACTACTTCAGTTGTTTTTTGCAGTTCTTCCTGCTTTCATATGTCTTCCATATGGGGAACTACAGCTAACTGTAAAAACTACTGTACTTCAGCTTCAATATATTTGACTTTATTCAAGCCCTGTGGGGGTACTGCTGAGGTGTCAGGACCAACGCAGAGCACATGGTAACCTGACCTTCACTACAGCTATAGACCATGTGTCTCACAGGTGTCATTCATGTTAGGCAGCTGCACGGTGAAAACCACATGTAGCCAGCACAGGAGTTAACCAGTCAGTAACAGAAAGCTGAAATTATTGTGTGCATTAAAATGTTTTTTTAGTGTTTTAAAGCCACATACAATAATTTCACTTCAGTATGTTGTCACCTTTTCCTGCTAATGAATGTCTGCGCTGACTGGAACAATTTGAAGCGGCTGAATGGTGGCCTCTTATATCAGCTGATGATGTTAATACAACAGAGAGGGCAAGTAATATATGCAACTCGTGATTTGAAGTAAAGAAAGAGATAAAGAAGCAACAAAAAACTGTGAGGAAGAGTAAAAACCACAGAAATGAAAGTAAATACAAAAATGTAAAACAAATTCATATAAAAAAGACAAGCAGAATTGTGGTTCTTTAAAGCTTCAGTCTTTTCTTTTTTCAGTGTTACACAACCATAAAAAAGTAACCAAAACACACACACACATGAAACAAACAAAATTACAACAACTACATTTGCTTATGGTTTAATCAAATGTAGGCATAGGGGGAAAGTGGTGGACTAATCTAGGGGCACATAAAAAAATCATAAAATTGTGGAGATATTCTAGATATGTTGCATTCCTTCTCATCACTTATTTATAAGTATCAGCTGCCTCTGAATTACCTCTACCCTCAAACTCAGAGCTGCTCAAAACCAAAAGCAGATTTCTAAGAGGTGGTGGATGCTTTCCTGAGTTGTAAAGGGAAGATTGAAACAAGAAGGAAAAATTTTATGGTTTTGAGATGATTTTTTTTTTTTTCACTTTTTCCCAAAAACCTCAGGATGACTGACAGAGAACAAGTTTTGAAGCCTCCCTCTTTTAATCAGTCTGTGTTGTACAGATTAAAACTGTAATTTTTAGAGGTCAAATTACTTCGTTGAACAGATACCACAAACCTTTAGTGGTTTAATCATCACATTTTCCAAATTCAGTCTTAGTGTGTTACAACTCACTTTTACTAAACTTGATTTAGAACCATAATCATCTAGATTCCTTCATTAAAAACAATTAAGAATTGTCATGGAATTTGTATTTTTAAGTTGCTTTGACTCATTTAAAAATAGAAAGTCTTGTTCTGAAAGTAAAAGTATACTCTTGTAACGCTGAACACTAAACAATCTGCTTGTACTGTTTTAGGCTAAATGCAGCAGTAAAATTAGGCACTAAATGTCTGCTTACAGGTAAATATGAAATACAAATAAACAATACAATTGATAAAAATCTGAACAGTAATGTGTTTAAAAAAAAATTTTTCTCTGAAGACTTCTCAACACCAGAGAATATTTTTATTGAGTTTAATGAATTACATTTTATCATTGTATTGTGAAAACTGAAATAATGATATAACAATAATTATATTTCAAACTGTGGCTCAGTGAAGTTCAGGGTTTTACTTGTGGAACTGACTGTACTACGGGAAGACTTTAGGGAAACTTTGTTGGTTTAGTTTGACATCAGTGAGGTCTTTGTGCTTTAAGATGAAACGGTACGAAAAAGAAAGACAGAAAATCCTTTCTACTTTTGTCACATTTGATGAGAGATTCAGACTTTTGACTCCTGCTGTTTTTGGCTTGTTTTAGCTCTCACTTGCTCCTACACATCGCTTCCTTATTTTTGGCCTCCTTTTTATCTGAGTTTTTCGTCCTTTTCCAGGAGAACTCAGTTTTGTTGTTGATTGATATAACACGGCTTACGTTCAAGAACACGCAGTTCAGGAATGCTTTAAAATATTCTCAAAATACTGTGGTGAATAATATCAAGATAGTTCTCGTTGTTTTTCTTCTGTCTTTTGGATGACAGGGTTTGTGAGAGTAACATTAAAATGCTAATTTAATATAAAGTCACCTGAAATGTAAGATTTTACTTTCAGCCATTATAGTAGCCATAATTACCATATTAATTTCTCTTCATTCTTCTGTAGTTGTTTTTCTTTACCCTAAATACAAGAGGGTATAAAAAAGTCTAGAGAGTAAAAAACTAAACGTAATAAAATATAAAAGTGACCCTGACGTTTGCTTTTGGAAGAATAGATGAATGCATGTACGCGTTGGTGTTTGCTGAATTGTGGTGAAGCCTTGCGGTCCGTATGTGTGTGTGAGTGTGTGTTTGTGTAGCCTTTGGACCAGAGAGCAGTGTGTGTGTTGGCTGAGGTTAGAGTGAAATGAGCCGTTTTAATGAGTTAGTTACCGTAGCTTGGTCTGAGTGTGTGTGTGTGTGTGTGTCCCAGGACCCACACTGCTCAGCATGAGGAACTGCATGCGTATGTGTACACACACATTATTTTTTCAAACATAAAATTATGTCAGTTCGGAAGACTTTGTGAAGTTACAGGAATAATCCACCTACTTTTCTGCTTTGATTGTGGCATTACTGGCTCATTATGAAGAGACTGCCAGACTTGTTAAAATGCAATTTGAGAATACTGAACCTTTACAGAAATGAATCTGAGGTTTCATCCATTCCACAAAATGCCTCTAAATTTAAGTGACTATAACAAATATTGTCAACCTCAGTGGAAATTTTAAAGCAAACTACTTTTGATTTACTTTCAAATTAATCCACAATTACAGCAGGAAACAATAAAAAGCTTTCCAACAGTGAAAAGTGACCAAATTTGACCACTAAATTTAAATCTGTGCTGCTTCACAAAATAGTATAAAGCTCACCATTCAGTCCTACTTTTAGAGGTCTGGTAAAAAGTGCCAAAGAGGTCACCAGGAGAACAAACTTATGTGGATTTAAGAAATCACGTATACGGTCTCTATCTTAAACTAAATTACACAAATAATGATTTTCACGCACTACCAGAAATTTTTCTTTTTGCAAGAATACTTAAAAAAAAAGAATGAACATCTTTTGTTGAAACTAGAAACACTTGATTAAGTTTGGATGGTGATCCAGATAACAGTCCCGATATGACTATTTTGTAATGACGCTATGACCTTGGCAAAGATTTGAACTCTTCAAGTGCTTCTAGTTTAAAATAGTTTACATAAAATTTCCCATTTTATTCCCAAACCAGTGCTGGTTAGTGGTTAACACTGTTGTCTCACCACAAAAAAGTCCTCCTGTTCAAAAACATGCAAGGTTATGCATTCTAAATTGACCTTAGTTGTGTGTGTCCATGGTTGTCTGTTTGGTGTGTTTCTGTGTGCTCATCCTGACCTGTCCTGGGTATACAGCTCCAGAAACCAGATGAGTGTTTCCAACCTTGTGTAGTTCCTCAATCTAAATCAGCTAAGGGTTGGAGACTCTCCTAATTTAGATTTTTTAGCTAAAATCTAAACTTCTGGCTGGAGTAACAAATAAAAAAAAAAGAAAAGAAAAATAGAATCAGGTCATTACTGCAAACCAATCATGGATCTACCCAGTTTAGAAAAGAGATTCCTTTTCTTAGTTTTTGTCCACTGCTTACTTCTGGTCTGTTTATGTTTTTTCCCAAAGCTCTTGCTAATGGTAGGAAATAAACATACAAGCATGGGCACAGCTAAACAAAAGTCAGATTATAAGAGGCAGGGTGACCTTAAGTGATAATCTACCTACAATGGACTGGGTTATGATGTAAATGCATCATATATCTTACAGGTAATTATACTCTCACTGTGGTCTCTCGGACTTGATAAAGCTGAAGGTCATTCATTCACTTTAGAAATGCATACACTATTACCTCCTTTCCTTTCATCCCATCTTCTGTCATTAGTTTTCCTTCTGATGCTTTTTCTTCTCCCTTCTTCCTCAGTTCATTTGTTTTCTTCAGCATTCAATGCTTTTTTATGCTACTCCTCTCCTTTTTTACCTCACCCCTCTCCCATCTCCTCTACTTCCCCTTCCTCCCCACGGAGCTCTCAGTATTCTGCGCCGAGCCCGTTTATTTGAATATGCACCTCAGCACAGCATGCGTATAAATCAGTCCTACCTCATAATGTCGTGATCACGGAGGTCACCTCAGATGGAGGCTGCTTACCTGGGCCTCCGCACTGTCAGAGCAGTAAATTTTCTACATGTGGGGCTTAGTTATGTGGATTGCTATATGTAGGCAGCCACACATGCGGCATCATGTCACACGGCGCAGTGGGACTCATATAAGCAGTGCAGTAGTTTGTCATTGGAGCAATTTAACTCTGTCTGTCTAATGCTCAGCTGGTCCACTTAACCCTCCCAACCTCTCTGTAAGTGACACTGAGTGTTTAATCGGCCCCAGAGGGTACTTTCTGTTTTAAATAAGAAGAGGTGTATTTGCAGTGCAAGGAAATTAATTTTCAACCAGACAAGATGGTCAAAAAGCTTGCAACTGAGCCGCTCAGGCTCCACATTTCTCCCATGGTAGTGCTTAGTATTGTAGTGGGCTACTTCCAGTGACAACATTGCACTGGCTGCTTGTTTTATTTCTCAAACCATTTTTTTAAAAGAAGACAGACTCCATTTTCTCATTGAAAATAATGATCCAATGGCTCACTTGTCCCTGAAACTGCACAGTCTTCATCAGAGTGAGCAATCAAGTTATCTGCTGTTTGACATAAATGATATTTGGGGAGTTATGTCTTTAGAAACAGGCCTTTATTCAACCTCCCACGTATCATGCTCTAATTCATAGCATCCACTTAACCTATTCAAACGTGCCATTTGGCTCCAATTAACATTTAGAAGGGTGATTTATGCATACCTTGTGTGTATGTGTGTGTGTGTGTGTGTGTGTGTGTTTATAATCTTGCATCCTTCACCCTATCTTTTTCTTTATCATCCCCTATTTTCTTCTTTTCAATTTTTTTTCCCAACAGGTCAAACAAAGCCAGTCATTTTTTTCTGTATCCCCATTTTCAGCTACCCTCATCTCCCTTTTTCTCTACCAGCCCATTGAGACTTGACACAAGGATCATATATTTGATTAGTGTACTTGGCCAAAGGCGCCACATGCAATTTTAGTGGCTTTATACCTTTAGCCTGTCCAGAACATTGAAATTCACTCAGAGGAAAGTAAATACATGTAGCTGCAAGCAGAATTTGAGAGTGAAGGCAAAATTATTGACTCATTTTTGTTACATTTTCTTGACTGTCTGATGATTGGTTATGATGAAATGTAGACCATTTCTTTTTAGTGTGTGTGACACATATTTTGAACAACACCACACAATTATGGGAAACTGGTAGGGAATGATGATGTGGGGGAAAATAAAGGAAAACTGGGAAAGGAAAAATGGGGAATGAAAAAAATAAAAAGAGTAAAAATGGGAAGGAATGGAAGAAGCAGAATATGGAACAAAATGAGTATTATATTTTAAGACTTTCAAGATTTATGTGGATCTTACACATTTGTGCTAAGTGATCTGTCCATTTCCAAACATCCCAGCACATTATGAAAGAAGCTTCAATTGACGGAACACGTTTTTAACTTTCTCTTTCTTTTAAATACATTTTTTATTGTCATCTTACCAAGTCAAACAACAATAATTTGATGACTTTGTTTTTCGGTGAGTTAGAGAACAACAGTGTAAGGAATGGAGTAGGAGCAGAAAAACATCTGTGAATCAATGTTCGTTGGCTAAATACTGTAGCTAAAGATTCTTTCTTACAGAATAAAAATATCAAAGATATTGAGAAGACGAATAAATTGTTTCTTACTTTTTTATCCTTAAGTATTTTTTTTTCTGTATATACATTCACCAGCTGTTAAATAACCTCTAATTAATTTATTTCTTCCTTTTTTTTTCTTTTTGGTTATTCAGTTTTGGTTTTTTGGTTCATCATTCATGAACGTAAAACATGTTATGTTAAATGTATGTCCAATGTTGAATGTAATCGGTGCACTAGCTCTGACCGGTCAGTAGAAATGAACCACTGTCAGTTTGTGACTGACGGTCAGTTTCCTTCCTTTCTGTCAATTACAAGAACAGATAATATCAGCAGACAACACACACACACGCAGAAGCATGAACAAGTGAAAACACTCTGAGAAAAACACAAACAAACTGACCACGGTGTAATATTTTGCAAGTTTTTGAGTTGCAAAAGGATTTCCTTCCTCCGGTGCAGAAGTCACACTTTTAGATATTCAAGCTGAGATAGCATGAGTTTGGGTTCATGACTGTGTGCATGTGTGTGAGCTCTCAGGAAATGTGGTTCTGTTCTACATGTTTCACTTTCACTGATTTGATTGAGGAAGAGAGATAATAAACTTAGTGTGGCTACCACTTCCTGGAAATACCCAATAGAGTCTACACTAACCCACGTACATGCTCATACACACACTGTTGGTTTAGAGTTACTTTTTAAAAATGTAGAAAAACATGACAATTATATCTGTAGCTGAAACATTCAGTCCCTCACATCCTCTGCTGATCCTCTTGAACTCGCTGTACACACAAATACTTCCCTTTCACTATTCATTGCAATCAAAGTTTGTCAGTGTGTGTATTACTTATGCATGGCTATTCCATTGCTTATCAAACCTTATAACCAACTAACAATGTACTTATTACAATGATGTGATGCAAAACGGTTTAAAGGCAACTGAATATGAAGTTGAATAGATTATAAAATATAAATTTATTGGTTTTATGGGATAAAATGTTAACCTAAAAACAACAGTTACATTTCACTCATTATTAGGACAGATTAGATGAAATAAATCTTGTAGAAATCACTTTACCCAGAAAAACCCTGTCCTGAAAACTCATGGTTTTGCTTTAGGTTTGTTATTTACTAAAATAGTTGCTCATTATGGTTTGTATTGTAGGTTTCCCATTAGAGTTAGAAGTTTTCAAATTTGGTAAGAACATAAAATTATTATAAGAACAACAACAACTATGATTTATAGAATAACCCCCATCATGTTAAACACAGCAATTATAAGTCAATGTCACAAATGCAACAAAGGTGTGAATTGTGTCAGGAAATGCAAACAGTTGCTTGTCACATCCATCAGCTTTGTTGTAGCTTATGACATACCTCAAGAAGAGAGGGTGAAAATGAACATGCCTATCTGGGTCATGCTTTTTCTGCTGAGAAATCCCAGAGCCAATACATACCTGTGAATAACTGCAGCTCTTTTACCTGAATTTAAAACCTTACTTACAGAAAACAGTCACATGTCTGAAGTTGAAAACATGTAGCTGCACTGATATATCTGTGATTATTAATTTATTAAAACTGAATTAAAGTAGCTTTCTTTTGGCTTCACTTGTGACAAATGGACTTTGCCACTAATTACCTTTAATGCTCTATGTTTTATGTTATAAATCTGTTCCAGGGATGATAAATTGCAACTCGGAAATTGAGAATCCCCTCTGTGCCAATAGATGAAATGGCCAGGACTAATCTAAAGAGACCAAAAATGAGTTTTTCAATGGAACAATAAAGCATATTTTATCCTTTATCTTTATCTTTACAAACTATAACACCAAGAGAAAATTAGATAAGTATCATCTCTTTTAGCAGAGGGAGCCAAAGAAGGTCAGAATGAAAGAAGAAATGACTGTACAGATAAGAAGAAGGAAAGCAAGGACTAGATGGAGAGGAGAAGGATCACTCAGAGGGACAGAGGGAGGTGTGGAAGAAGGGATGAAAAGAAAGGCAGAGTGCCCCCCCCCCACTGAGATCTCATTTCCAGCTGCCTGATAATGCTGCTCTTCTTCTGCTCCTAATCTGTACAAAGAGGAAATGAGAAACACACACAATTCCACACACTGTGAACCACCCTGTTGAGTGTCTGCTCAAAAACATACAAAACTAAACATAGCACATATGAGGTGGCTGTACGAGTAAGTGAGCAACCAGACACATGAAACATTTTTGAACATATTTACTTTGAGAAGGTTTCCAAAAACAAACACTGAGCTGCACAAATATGCTTAAAATATCTTTACATGTACCTTCTCTGCACACACCAACTCTCCCATACTCTCCAATGGAAGCTTTCTAGCTTTTCTGTGTCACAAGGTGAGCAGAGCCTAATGATTCCCAGATCCTTCCAGTATCTGTCTTTCTTCTTTGTACACAAAGGAAAGTCAGCTGCAGATGGACTGACAATAAGAAAAGATAGAGTGAAAGGATGCGCAACAGGTGTTGGGTAGGAGAAAGACCAAATATGAATACGTTTTTTTTCTGTTTCTTCTTTCTGTTAAAACTACCATCTTTAGTTAGGGAAAATTGGAAGGGCTACAAAGCTATATTAAATATTATAGTTAAATTGAAGAAACATCTAGTACAAATAAATGCTACAACACACGATCCCTACCCTAATCTCTCAGTTATAAAACCTTTTATCTTTATTTCTGTCAGCCACATTCAGATCAGCTCATAAAAACCAAATTGTATGTGCTCTTGTTGCTACATTTGACAGAAGAGTGTGTTGCTTTGGACTCTCCTGTGTGGGTGAGGGGAAATGATGATCAATCATCTTTTATAAATCGTGTTTACAAGGCAAGTGTGTCAGATAATTTCCTCAAAAAAGGGGGTGATCTCATCTCTGAGTGTGACTGATCTGCAGGGACTGATGTGGATGAGCTGGCAGAGTGTTTGATTGTGCTGAGGCCAAAGAGGGAAGCATCACAGCTCCATCTACTGTCTACAGAACCCTCCTGTTGTCTTCTGCCAGACAAGGTGTTCCTTTGATGCAAGCAGGGGCTGCTGGGTGCAGTTTTTTCTTTCATACTGCACCCACAAATTAGTGTTTATACTTTTTAATATTCATCTATATCCAACAGCTTTAGATTTTAGGTTTTCAGCTATAGAGAATGTTTCTTTTTCAGTTTGCCTGTTCAAATAAGAAAAACATGTTTTTTCTCTTTGTAATATTTTAATGACTATGTCTGCTTTCTCTCAATTGTAACAGTTAGCACGATAATGGGTTTTTGATTGCAGCAACATGCCTATGACCTACATGAGTAAGAGAGCTTGGTCACAATATCATGTATTCAGGTTGTACATTACCTCATAAACACATGAACCACTGCTGAGTTTCAGTGTAATTTAGTGTAACAGTCTAAGCTCCAGTGTAAGGTTGCATTTGTGTTTTCTTTCACTGACCTGTGAATAATCACAAAACATTAAAGTTTGACATTGTATCCTGCTGCTGTTCAGCATCATTGCCAACACAATGCTCAGTTATCATTTATTTTTATTTATGAGAGTTTGACCTTTATCTTTAAACTCTTGAGGATAAGTAAATATTTTTTGACAAGTGATATCTTTTGCAAGGAAGTGACTGCCAAAGGAGTAATTGCAGAGAGATTTAATATGTTCCTGTAAGTTAAATTTCTGCTAATACAAATACTCCCTGGGCAGTCTCATGGTAATACAAAAAAACGAATCAGTAAAATGCAGTGCATGTTCGGGCAACCTTAAATAGTTGTTGCGTGTGGATACTGTAACTTAGATACTGCAATTTGCAAAGCTGCAGTCCTGTTTACTATCAAGATAATGGAGGTGCCATGCGGCCGGGCTCTGTTTGTGTTGCTCACAGCAGATTGTTTAAGTTTTGGTGACGTTTCAAACCCTTGTAGGAGTTAGCCACCGTTGCCCAAGGTTCAGTTTTGAACTGCTGATTGTATTTGTAAACTGAAATGATCACAAGAACATGAGTCATAAAATTGATTTAAAACAATATGATTCAATACGGTAGAATAAAATAAAACCTGACATGTTGACCATTTCTTTCTCCATTGTAGAAGAGGCCACCCAGCCTGGATGATGCAAGTTTACTCTTCAGTGGAAGTTTCCGCATTACATGATCTAAATGTTTGGGTTCAAGGTTAAAATACTGTATCGCTGAGAGGACATGATTACATGAAGAGGAGTTTTGAAAAATAACTGGAGTTTTATATTTTACTTTATAATTTATTTTTTTGAAATTATCATTTGTATTTATTTCTGCAACCCACTCAGATACATGCAGCAAATAAAATGCATAAAGTTATCTCATGATGGGGAAAGTAGATTTAGATGTTTTTTCATTGCAACTTCTCAAGTGCTCTTCGTTGAAAAATAAAATTGGTTTCTGATCCACATCAACCCTCAGTAGCTCAAAAGAAATAAAAAAACCAACAAATGGTAATTATCTAAAATGAAACCATATCTAATCCCACTGTTATTACAATTTTGAGTGGCTGTAATGTGCTTGTCAGCCAGGCTGAGGTAAAGACGTAATGTTTTGAGATTATCCCAATCTTGTAAAGACTGGTGTAGTTTTATCCTGGAAAGCATTAACAGTCTGGGGCAATTAACTCTCAATAGCTACCTTCTGCCAAACATGTGGGTGTGTGTATGAAAGAGAAAGTAAAAATCGGCATGGTGTGGCTGGTTGTGTTGTTGCACATACTGTATGTACATATGGAGTATGTAAGGAGTTTTCCCATCTGTGTGTGTGTGTTTGTGTGTGTGTTTAAAAGTGAGAATGATGGTTTTGTGCACCATGTGACAACAATATGTGCTGATTATGCTCTCCTGGGTCCTGCCCTCCCAATGCCTCCACCTCAGGTTATTTCTTTAACACACACACACACACACACACACACACACACACACACACACACACGCCCATCACTCTCTAAACTTTCCTCCCATCTTTTCACCATGTTGTTGACCTTTGTTGCCTCTCACCTATTTGTCTGCTTTTCACACTTTCTTTCTCATACTGTTTTACTTTCCTTCATCTGTATTTTTTTCTTCTCTGAGATTTATTCTTGTTTTACTCTTTACACCTTGATCTTTCAACTGCCTTTCTTTAAACTGCTTTATGGATATTATTGTTAATTTATTTTCATGTGCACACCCATGCTTTTTAGACCTTCCTCTCATTTTTTATAATACTCTTCTACATTTTTTCATAACCCTGCTCTTTCTTTTTTTTCTACTTTGCCCCTCATCCATTGCTTTGTCCTCTACCTTCATCCCTGCCTTTGCCTCCTTTCCCTGCCTTGTGTTCCTCCTATCCTCCTCCCCTTACTTAGCCCTCAGTAGGAACTCCCACCCACCCTCTCCAGCCCACCCCTAACCTCTCCATTAGCAGATTAGATTTAGTCCCATAATGCTGCTGGGCACCATGATTTTACTGGCTCTCATTACCCCTAAATCATCTTTTGCCTCTTCTCCTTCTCTGTCTTTCCTCCCCCCTCCCTGATTGCCCCGTATGCTAACACACTTCTGCACAAATGCAAATGCACACACAGGCAGAAACACACACACACACACACACTCATACCATATGCCATAAGCCAAGTTCTGCGCTATACACCATATCGCCACTGAATTAGCAGCATGGCCTGTGATTTGTGATCCAGTGTGATTTGGTGGGTGGGGAGAAGTTTGTTCAATTTCTGCCTCTCTATATTCATTCTGTATTTCCCTCAATATACCCCCTTCCCCCATGACATGAATAATTTTATATCAAAGCATTTGACGTGGATTACATTAGCTTGCATGACATTATGTAAGTTATTTTGAAGCAAAATGTTTTAGAAAGAGGAATAAATGTAATTCATCTTTTGAGAGACAGAGCGCTATTTTTCATGTACAGTACTTAATAAAAAATGGTAGATCAAAAATGGTTTAAAGACAAGCAGGAGTAAAAGAGGGAAAGAAAACAAGAGTTGTAAGTTACACCTACATGTAAGTGAACGAGCGGCTTTTCTGAGTGTTCATCATGCCTGCGTCAGAGTCTTTATCATTTATTGTGGTAGTGGGTGAGTAAGCCACAGTTTTACCTTCAAAGACAAAATTCCAATCACTTTACACTTTATTCATGTTTTTACTGTTTGAAGTACATACAAAAGACTCATTTGCTGTGCAGAAAGTACAGCATATATAAAAAAATGTACCAACATCTTCTGAGAGTTACATCCTCTTCACATTTGAGGCATAAAAAAATAAATAAATGTTTTTATTGTTGTAGTTTTGTTTTTATAAACTAGTGCAAATGTTGGTATTACAGTAATAAATGGCATAGTGTGGATTATGCAGTTTCAAATAAATCACATTGGTTTGCATGTTTAGTATACATGTATATACCAGACTCATCTTCTTCAGAGAGTTAATTACTTCAATTTTCACATTTTAGGCCTGTTATACACCCCAAAACTGTTGGATTGTGAAAATAAATGGTAGAAATTTAAGACTAGTAATTAAGGGGAAAAAAATCTTGGATGTTCTAAAGTGGTTATAATGATAATAACTGAAATCCATAAACAGTTTTTAGCTTGTTCAATAAAACATTTTTTTAAATTAACTACCCTTCCAATTTAAAAAATATAGTTCTGAATTCTTTAACCTCTTTTTCAGGAACTTTAAACATCTAAATGTAAGCATTATAAAGGCTGTCAAGCAAGATAATGAAATTATTGCAGTTGATAATTGTTTCC
Organism: Kryptolebias marmoratus; assembly: GCF_001649575.2. Lineage (NCBI taxonomy): Eukaryota > Metazoa > Chordata > Actinopteri > Cyprinodontiformes > Rivulidae > Kryptolebias > Kryptolebias marmoratus. Next base: position 24,333,608 of record NC_051438.1, on the reverse strand, counting down.
GAAATAATATCAGGATGTTATAATAGCTACACAGACTTTTAATTTAAGTCAGGGACAGACTTCAGTATTGGGCAACAGGGAGAAATGAATGATACGTATTATTTTAGCAGATTATTAAATGGTGTCTTTCTTTTTTATTAAAGGAAGACCAATCCTGTGGTTCTTTAGGGTTATAAAACAATCACAAGACAACATCTTATTTATGCGTCATGATTCCCCATGTGGGCAGTATATTAGTGTGGTTGTTAGGGAGGCAGTTAGCACTGCCGCTTCACATCAAGAGGGTTTCTGGTTTGAATCTCAGCTGATGACGACAGAGCTTTGTTTTTGACAGTATAAGTTAAAGTAGCTAACGGCCCCAGAGGGGATTCATTTATTTTTCCATTTTCCAAGCCCATTTTGTTCTGTTCAGGGTCAAGGGGGGTGACGGCCTATTCCAGAACTCACCAGGCAATAGGAGGATATGCGGTGAACAGGTCACCAGTCCATTAAGGGCCAACATAGAGACATACAAGGCAAAGAATTATGCGCACATACAGACCCACACATACATAGACATACACCTAAGGTCAATTTAAAATGACCACATAGCCTAGCAAGCATGTTTTTGGATTGTGGGAGGAAGCCTGAGTACCTGGAGAAAACTTCATGCAGGAAGACCTCCAAAACCCTAGATTTAACCCAGTGACCTTCATCTTGACATTTGATTTATTTCTGTTTTGTGGTTGCCTGATAGAATAAACAGGAAAAAAAGTATGATCTCAAATAAAAAAAAAAAAGAAATTTTAAAGTGACATAAATCTTGTATGAATACCATAAAATTAGAAACTTCTAAGTGTAAACTTTAAACACATCTTTAATTCTGCTGTTCACATCAAATCAGTTAATTGTCACAGTTTTCCCTGGTAAACCCAGTTCGCTTTTTCCTGTCTTTCTTTTAATCCTGAAATTGAGCAGTTAAATTTAACTAAATCAATTTCCTGCACCTGTTCTCTACCTTTTTTCCTCCCAAACCATTAAAAAAAGCCTGCTGGAGAGGAACAATAGCGCAGAAGGAGGATCCACTCAATCTAATCTCTTAGCCTTAATGGGCACTGCTGCTTTTCAGACACACCCTGCAAGGCACACACACGCACACAAACAACACATATACAGAAAATTATACGGCCACAAATAAGTGAATGTCATAATGTTTATTCAACCAGTGCACAAACACTTGAAGTTAGGAGTACACCTTGTCGGTCCTAACGAGGGTATGGGTGCAGTTGAAGGCATACAAACATTGCAAATGCAGACACACGTACATGAATCCCTCTCCTCCAGTTAGCCCTGACATTAGCCACTTGCTTTTTCTAACTGGATCATGGGGCTTACTAAAGAGATTAGGGTCTAGAGACAGCATAACGACCACACACTGAAGCACACACACAAATACACACAGATATACACAAAGTGCTTTCCTTTCTCTGATTGTCTTTTATTTTTTATTTATTTTCCCCATGCTTTCTTATATTATTCTCTTTCTTTCTTGTATTACACTCACATTCACACACACCCCTATACGTGTGTGTGAGCTGACACACGCTTTCTCACACACACACACACACACTCACTCACCCACTCCTGCAGACGAGCCCTCAGGCTAAGAAGACAGCAGACAGTAGCTCCTGTAGAAGAGAGTGTGTCAAAGGAATTAGCCTACCACTACATGGGGTAGGAGGATGACAGTCCTCTGTTTGCCATCACAATCAATTTATTTCACCAACTACACTCAGACAGATACAACCATTGCAAAAGCCTCCTTTTTGCTTTGTGCATTTTTTTCTATGAGCATGTTAGGCTTTTACACCCAAACAAGCATGATTGCATTTTATTATTGTATGACATTAAGAAGTTTTTTCAAGTTGTCATTTAAAAGTTTAAAAAGGCAGCAATGGTTAAAGCACAGCTCTAGTGTTACTGCATGCTGAAATCACTGTTGAAAAATATGTTAACAAACTGGTGGCATTGTAAACAAGAAATCCAGTCCAGTTCAGCTTTTACTGTGCTCAATATGAAAGAAATAACAAGCTATGTGCAAAAATTGTACTTTAGTTTTTTGCCATCCTTTATTTGCCTTTTATAAGTCTTATGGAATTTAGGTGGTCAATGAATGAAACAGTAAACAAAATTAAAGAAAGTCTCGGTAAGTGAGCACTAGAAAGCAAGATGGCTGAGAGACAAGCAAGCCACTTGGAGTTTGTAGCCTGAGCACAGCCCAACGCTCTCTTGGTGCACTTATACTTCCCCAAACACCTCTTACAATATTCCCTCTGCCATCAGGCAACCGATATGGGCGAATGGAGGTCTGGTTCTCACAATAAGCCAAGAAGCTTATCCAACAGCTTGTTGGATATTGTTTTATGCTGTTCCTCTGTGTTGCTGTGTCTTCCACGCTAATTTAACTGCCCTTTGAGTCAGGATCATAAACACTAATGTGTGAAAATTATGATGAAAATGGTCTTAGTGTTTCAGGGCTACTTAGCAGGAACAGCCACAGACCATGGTTTTGTTACATTAAGAGATTTCACTCTACTCTTTTCCACAAAAAGGCGTGTATCAGCTTTTGTAAGGAAACATATTACTGACAAAGAAGAATCTAGCCTGGTCACTTGCTGTATGAAGGTTCACATTGGCTTGCATCTCAGTCTGAGTTGTATTCTTTGGTCAACATCATAAATAACAGCTAATAAAACAAAACTTGGAAACAGCAAAAACACAGTGTGACTCATTCCAAACACATTATCTCCCCCCAACAGTCTTGTTTTTCTCATGTTCATCTTTGTTTTGTGTACCATAGTCGCAGAAAAGAAACATCACACAGACACATATGTTCACTTTACCATTTTAACCTCAACACCAGTAAGAAACCTGCACTGTTTTGTTCTCTATCTGTGCTAAAAGTTAATTGGCCCTCAGGCAAAATGGCCTGCAGTAACCTTGACAACGCTGACCTGCTGAGAAACAGATCAGAGCTCTAAGAAATACCTTACATATACAGTCTCACCATACACAGCACCCTTACACACATACAGCAGTACAATAACTCATATTTAATATGAACACACATCACAAATACCTAACATGTACACAGGGATGCAGACACAGTGCTCCATGTATGTGTGTGATAATAAAAGCACCGTCACACTGCAGCATCCACACACACTTTTAGCAGCCTCCTTCTTCTGTCCAATCTGCTAATTTGCTGTGTATTATTTATGGGTTCTCCCAAGATGCTTATAAAGACAAAATGCCACAGTCAGCTTTTTTATTCACACTTCTTACTCTCCATTTCCTTTCCTATGTCCTTCCCCCTTTCGTTCCTTTTTGTTTAACCAAAACCTTCTTTTTCTTTCTTTTATCCCGTCACCCATCACCTCACTATCTTTTCTTGCCACGTATTCTACTTCCTTTATTGTGAATTGTTGCCTTCATTCTTAGTATTATTTGCCTGACATACATTTTCACTCTGTCACCTGCCAACATTATACCTGATCCTTATTACTTCACCTTTCCTCCTGCTGGCCTTTGTCTTTCCTCGTTCGCTATCTACAAGGCATCTTATACCTTTAGTCTTCCTAACAGTCAATAGTCTTTGAACCATGTCCATCTCCTCTGCCGTGTAGGCCATTCAGTTTTTCACCAGAGAGCCTGTGAGGTTCTCATTTGCAGATTTAGTGCTGGTTGCTTACTAATGTTTTTTACTGTTTATTTTTTTTAGCTTGCCCTGCCATTTACCACAGACAATGACAGGTTTGGAGCACTCAGACTAAAAACACTGTCAATTAAAATGTTTTAAATTATCTTTTTTGCGTTGTTTTTATGTTAATACTAAAAAAAAAATCCTAATAACTGGCTTAGCATTTTCTTTTATTTTGTAAAATCTATTTTTGTGAATATAGTTTCTTCTTTTGTACTGTAGTTTAGGTATTTCAAAACTTGTGCAAATAGAGAAAGTGATTTTTTTAAAAAGATGAACAACTAAAAAATGGTGAAACCATCTTGAAAATAAATCAATAGCAGTACTTTTAAATCTGCTTTATTTTTCTTGTATTAAATATATATTATTTGTTGGAGTTTTAATAGACTTGATTTCTGATTATCAAGCTAAATTTAAGTCAGTAAGCAGTCCATTTATGCACATGGTATCTGATCTTTTTTCCATTTTATCAGTCTAAATTTCATCTATTTATAGCCCTTTTCTTCTTGCTTGCCTTTAATGCTTCTCCATCTATTTATCTCTGTTGCCAATGTCCATTCTAAAGTTGTTTCTTGATCATCCACTGCTCTGAGTTTTATTAGCTCCATAAATGTTCCTAAGAGCCTGCACTATCACTTTGCTAAAACACTTGAAGGAAAGGAAGCTAGCAAGAATAAAGAAAAAAAAAGGCACAGTAGTAATATTGCTTTGTCCCAGGGATAGCAATTCAAATAAGAAAACCCATTAAAACAAAATGGCACTGGTGGCATTAAAGTGAATTAGACAATAACAAATGACCACCCCAGTGCCTTGACCTGAACAGCGTTTTTTTCTTTTTTTTTTTTTTTTTGATCATAGTAACTCATCTAAATTTGCTGGATGTCTTTTGGGCGTAGGGCCAGAAAAGCTTTTATATCCATAAAGGCCTATGGATCACAGAGAATTGCATTAAGCTGTCCAATTTAATTACAGTATTGACAAAACATAATAGATACTTACAGCCTTACGAAGAGCGATGGACAGAGGAGGTGAAACAACACAGAAGAGATAGAGCTGGAGAAACAAAAAGTGCAGACAATGTCCATTTATAATGCTGATGCAGTATCAACACAGGCATTTGAGAAATGTGTACATGTTTGTGTGATAGTGAAATGATTTGTGAGGGCCCATGAGAGCTTTTCAAGATGCTTAGTTTAAGTTAGATGCTACAGCTCCCTGATGACTTGTTCTTTGCAAACGCAAACAAATGTGTACATAAAAACACACTTAAATAATCGGACACGATGCAACTCACTCACCTGTCTATTCACACATGCACACACATACACATTAAAAACTCTATCCTTATACATACACACATTACTTAGTTACATGTAATGAAGCAAGTAAAAAGAGTGGCTGTCCTGTCCCATTCCAGCCAGCCAGGGCTGTCAAGCTCCCATCCACTATGATCAATATAGGGGCAATATTTTTATTCATAGAGCGCCCACTTAATTAAATCACAGGGATGAGAGTGGAGAGGGGGTGGGAGGGTGGTATGGGGCGCCAAAGCAAGGGCGCAGAGTCAAAGGACTGATGAAGAATTACAAAGACTGGAAAGAGAGGGGCAAAAAAAGATAAATGTGGAACAAAAACATTCTGTGTCCTTTATTAATACAATACTGGAACACAGAGGGCAGATTTTAAGGTCACATCATTCAGATGAAAAGTTGTTGTATTTTTCATTGAAGTAAAATGTTTTATATGTTCAATAGTTGAGATCTATTTTATTAGCTAAAAGGCAAGTTTTCAGGGAAAGCACACTACAAGTACATCTGTATTTAGAAAATATTCTGACTACAATTTTTGCATATAGCTTGACATGAAAATCTATACCACTTTCATATCTGTCTGGCAAATGGAGGGGTAAGAGTGACTTTTTATAACATCAACTAAGAAGCAAGACTGTTTGGTATCAAAAAAGAACTAAACAAAAACGTGAAGTTTCAGTTCAACCCCCAAACCTGATAAATTGAGATTATAATAAAAATAATTTAGTTTAAAATGCATAAACCTATACATCTCTGGCACAGACATTACGGAGACCTAATAGTTGAGAAGTTAGATGAAGATGAAGGTTAGAAAGAATGCTTTAAATTGTCAAATAAAATAGGAGCATCATGTACAAAGGTTATTATTTTTTTCCAACTTGGATGGTAGATTAAAACAAAATACCTAACATTTTTCTTTCTGTTTTAGTTTACAAAGTTTAAATTGTAAAACTTTATTTACCAGACAACGTTTGCTTTCCAATTATTTTAAAACTTTTAAAACTTTGTTCATGTATTGATGGGCCTCTTCAATTGGCAGAGTAATGAAAATTTGCAAATGTTTTCAGTAGGGGACTGAGCAATTAACTTTTTTATGATGACATATGTTGACAGCTACAGGAATGAATTTTGACTAAGTGCTCTCTTTGGCATTAAAATCTTAATGCACATAAACTCAAACCTAAATGCAATACTTGACGGTGAATGAAGTAGTTGAAAATGGAAATTTAATTGTTTCAAAGGTTATGGGTACCACTAAATATTCTATCACAACTACAATGCAGGCAGCAAGCTTACCTGCAGCATGACATTGGTTGTACCCTACAGTAGAGTGCCTTAAAGAACTAGGAGAATATGAGCTAGCCAGCAGTCAATATTTATTACTGTCTTTATGGAACAATATTAAATGCAGTTACAGCCCCCGGAGGAGAGAAAAAGAGACAGGCACATTGAAAGAATGTGATATAGGGATGAACAAAGAAAGTAAGAGAAGAAGACTAGGAGAAGTCAGAGACTTGCACCAAACATTGAAGGTATCACGTTACAAAGAAACAGTCTAACCTCTGCCTCCCTACTTTCTGCTTTCTTTGCTCTCCCTTAATTTTCTTCCTTTTCTTCAATCATTTTAAATCTTACCAGGAGCCCTGCCAAGAGTCAGTCCATTTTCTTTCTTTCTTTTTTTTAATACAACACACACACACACACAAAGATGCATATATACAGTAGTGCCATCCATTCACTCTCGCTCACCTGCTGTTTCTTTCATGTAGAGGCTCACAATTTTTGCCTGACACATGAACGTACACCTCTACTGCCCTTGCTGTTTTTGTCTAGGTAAGATCTCCTATGATGACATCTAACACAAAGCTACCTGAATTCAAACAGGTCTTCTTCCACTTCTCTGTTAAAGGTTAATGGTTCAGAGCTGAGTGGCTCTTTCTCATATCTTGATGAGCCTGAGGGCAGATTCGTCTATTATTTTGTGTTCACTGTAACTCTGAAAAATAGAGGGTTGCAAACCCTAAGAGGAATTGTTTATTTTGTCTATATGTATAACAAATAGGGAAAAAAATACCTGGATGTTTGTATATCTGCATTTGCGTTTTTTATTTGGTGTTTGCAGACACAAGCATTGTGCACTAAAAGCTTACTTCAGAAGAGGCACAATGCAACCTGTAGTTTGTGTAGGTGCGTGCTGAAGGGTTAACTTTAATATTTGACACAGCAAATGGTGACCTGGCATTGGTTACTATTCTTCTCACATGAAGAATGGGGCTTTATAAAGGGACGGTGATAGCTTGAAGCACACACATATAAACACACACAAATTCTCTAAAATGACCACCACTTCCCCAACCTAAAGAGGTTCTTGCTGTCATCTCCAACCCCTGCAGACTCTTAGGGGCCACAGAAAGTCATCTTACCCAGAAAAGAGAAGTCGTGGCTGGGAAATGTTAACCTAGGGTGGGGGGTCTGTGTAGTGAAAGGCCTGGAAGACATTTGGTCTAAATTCCATAGATTATACAGTACTTTAAAAGGCACGACAAACATGGAATGGATAATGAAGGGCTATTTGTTCTTTTTCTGCTGCCGTTTTGTTCTTCATTTTCTTCTTTTGTAGCCCATTCCCTTTATCTACTCTTTCCTCTTTTCAGTTCCAAACTTAGAACTGGACTTTCTGTTCTCGATGTCGTCTTCAACCACTTCTTAAGATCCTTCTATTCCTCACATGGTCTGCAGTTGTTTCCATAATCAGTATCACTAAACTTTACGGAATTTGTCATCCTAATAGAACTGATGCATAATTCAAACAACCATCCATCTCTTTAATAGAATTCTTCCGAGATTAATTGCTCGCTCCCTCAAATGCTGCAGGAATATAGAAAGACCAAAAAAGGCAAAACTCAATAATTGAAGTGTGGGAGCACACTGGTGTACAAACCATCCCACTATACAAATGAGTCCTGTGTGTGCGTATGTGCTTTTGCAGTCAGGCTATCAGAGAGTGTCCTTTTCAAGGATCACAGGCCAATCTCCTGTTGGTGATAGCCTTCAGTCTTCTCAAAGGTTGGCAGGTATGACTCACAGAGATGAGAGGCAGAGATGAGAGAACGACAACCGTTTACATGAAAATGTAACGTAGCTCTGAATATTGGATGTGCTCAGACAGTTATGATAAATTATGATGATATAGAGAGTCATTTTAATATCTGCTAGTACATAAGGCCATAAAAAGCTTTGGCAAATGGCACGCCAAGACATCTGCTTGAACATTAAAGTCTCCAAAAGCCCATTTTTCACCTCCTTGCAAGTGGTTCAATACAAAATTAGAAAATCTTCATACATCTACCATTTTTCTTCAAATCATTAAGATCCCACCTTAAGGGAATTTGACTCTGCTAGCTTCCTTCAGCATAAACCTTAATGCAATGCCTAGTTGAGCAACTAATTTTCTACAAGTTTTTTTTCTCTAGTTGCCACCTAAAACAGAGCAACTCTGGACCTGATTTTAATTACAAAATATGCATACATATTAGCCCTAACAGGTAGTCTTTTTGTGCATTATACACATCTAAACACTCACTGATGCATTTATTAAGTTCACATTGTTTGCCTTAGATCAAATGTTCTGCGTATATACATTTACACTTTCCAAAATTTTTTAAGGCAGTGACAGCTTTGAATGTTGCTTGGCAACAAAAGAAGTTTCTATAACCAGTCAAATAAATGGACAACCACAAAACATCCGCATGATGAAAATTTCATTCAAAGTCTTGTGACATATGTGTTTTATTACTGACGCCTAAACTGTGGACTCCTGGAGCTTGTGTCAGTCACTCAGCTGGAGTCATAAAGAACAATTTGGAGACACACAGTCTCATAATGGCTTTTATTTGACTTGGACTGTTTTCAATCTGTTAGAACAAATAACAACTAGATATAATGGTTGGTAAACAAAACAATAAAAATGTATTAGTCGTGGAACTTCTCTGAAATATGACTTTTTAATGGTTCCCCGTCCATTTATTTTTCATGTTCTCATTTCCCTTTTTTTTATTTCACATTTCATCATTTGTCAACAGTCCTTAAAAAGCACAGCCACAGATAAATATGAAAATTATAGAGAAAAGCACACACGATTTATGAATATTGTTAGTTAGATAAATAGATGGTGATAGAATGGGATGGGAGCAACAGTTTCGCTCTCTATTAGTTTGTTGCATCAATGTCAGCATGGGAGAAACAAAGACAAAAGAAAAAAAAACTTAGGGGGGAGAAAAAAAAAACACAAAACAAAACAGTAAAATTGTCAAAACCTTCAAAATAAGCATTATAAACATTTAGAATATTTCCCATCTGTACTGCACATGAAAATATAATATCATTCCTTTCAGTCAAATGTTTGCATTTTCGTGCTCCTTTGTTGCCACGCGTGCTGAGCTAAAATGCAGATAAAAGCACATATTTTTCCTAACCCTAAAGAGTATACAAAACCTGGCACATGCTTTTCTCATCAAGGCATGCAGAGACAAAACAGGGAACGCTCATCTCTTGTCAAACAAAAGGTATGAGCCAGAAAACACAAGGCTAAAAGGGAGAACTCCAAAAATGATGAAACCTTGTTAGTTTGATGAAATGAGTTTTGTGTTTTCCAAGCTGGCCTCTTTGGTTAACATTCACAGCACTAAAAGTCAATCAGTTTCAGAATAATGTGCAACCAATTTTCTTGCTGTGTACACAAATGCAAGCATGTATAAAATTTAGATAAAACACACACACGCAGACCCATGCATGCATTTAAATGTGCACCAAGGTCAAATGGACAGACCAGGGTGAGGTCTGTTGGCCTTCTGTGCAGCTCTGCTCTGATTTCCTAAGTATATGCTGACTATTTAACATGCATGGTCATGTATTACTGTGCCGCTGATTGACTTTGTGCTCTGAGTGTTTAGCTTAGGCCTGACCGGCAGGAATATGGGGTGATTAGCTTGTCTGATATTTTCATACCTTTCTCTTCCTCTCTCTAATTACATTATGCTTTCTGAGCTCTGTTTCACTGCCAGACCCTCTTCCCAAACAGCAACACTAATAGAGTTAGTCCTAAGCCATTGTGTCATGTCAGAAATCCTTTAGCTCTTATAGATTTTCAATACAGAGGAAGAAAAGGGAAGTTGGTTGGTATGTTGTATGTGCTACTTTATTTTTTCTGGGAAAACTGGGAAAAAGTCAACTTGTGTAGAATGGCAGTGCATTAGATTTTTTAAGTTGCACAGCTTAAGGGGTTAAAAAATTCTCAAGAAAACATGTGACAGACACGTGTTTTTCTCCTGCAGCTACCTCTCCATTAATCACACACACATACACACACATCAAGGCAGCAGATGGCCCCGTGCCAGCAGTATTTCTGATAGTTCCTTTTGTCTTTGAAGCTCTTTGGACCAAATTGTTCCACTGATCATAAATGTCATATCATCCTTTCTCTTTCCCCTCCCTTTCTTCATCCCTTTCTCCTTCTGTGCCTTTGTTGTGTAATTGGTTGTTTGTGTAGCTGTGTGTGCGTTCATAAGGGCGCGCATGTGTGTGTGTGTGGGGGAGTGATCAAATGTTTGTGGTTTTGTTTATCATTTGACTCCATATATCCATAAGTGTTTTGAATATGTCAGCTTATGTTTCTGTCATTCTTTTTCCATGACCCTCTTTGTTTGTCTGTCTGTCTCTCCAGAGACCTCAGTGAAAACCAGATTCAGGCAGTTCCAAGAAAGGCTTTCAGAGGAATCACCAATGTCAAGAATCTGTAAGTGAAATTAGTCTTTTCAGCTTTATCCCTCTTTTTATTCCAATTTTTGTCCTATTTCTGTTTTTCATTTACTGAGTTGATATGTTTTTCCCACACAAATGAGATACACCAACATATGGCATAGAGTCAAAGTTTTATGTCCAAAAATGTGTAAAAAAGGCACAAGACATTTAGAATTTTTTAAGTTCAAGTCAAAACACAAAGCAACAAGTAAAATGCTGGTCAGATATAAGAAATTGTTGCATTTAGTTTCCATAGCATCCATGATTAAGGGCAAGTGGAAAAAAAACCCATTGAAGTGCTTTTGATCATTTGCATTCAGTGCTTCGCCTGCATTTATCAAAACAAAACCAACTGCCTAAATATTTGTGGGATAGAAATCATTTATAATTATGTTGCATAATTTGTGTGCACTCACCTCAAGTTCCATGTGATATTACCTGGGTTTTGTTTCATTTGTGGCTGCATTACATTTTTTCCTCTATTCTGATCTAACTTGTGCTGGTTGTGAAGAAAATATGATGCTACTAAACTTGAAGACTGGTTTATTTATTTATTTTATTGAAAGTAAAAAAAAAATCTTTCTATTGACGATAAAGACAGAGCTTAATCCCAGATGTTTTGGTATTTAAGCTTAAAAACAATGAGTTGAAAAGAGGTCAAAGGTTTTGAAGCTGATAATGTAGGAACTTGTTTTACTTTTACAACATAGTTCCTCTGCTGACGAGAGTGTTCCATCTGTAGTCTCAAATAAAACAAAACGAACAGAAGAAATAATGAGATCAACAAATGTTGAGACACCGACAGCCACACCAGCAGCAGGGATACACTGGAGCCTCGTTTGTATTTTTCAAAATTAAATTCCTTTCAAACAAGCACTTTTCAACACAAAAAGATATGGTGTTTATCTTTAATCAGAATAACAAAGAAGGAAGAAAATGGTATTCACACATGAACGAACCCCCTGCCTTTTCACCACCACCTTTATTTCTTTATCCCTTGTCCCTACCTTTACCATCTGTCTCCTCCTTACTAATCCCTCTCATCCTTATTCACACTTCTCTCATTTTCTGTTCTCATTTTTTCTGTTTCTCTCACTTTTCTCTCTCTTCAAGTCCACAGAGGTTTTGTCCTGATATGAAACGCTCAATACCACCCTGTCATTTATTCATGATGTCCTAATCACCAAAACTGGGATCAATATGCTGCCTAATCAATCCTTCTCATCAATAAGAGCTGATCAATTCTGCTTCTAAACTAGCAGACAGATTCTTGGGGCAGTATCCTTAATGGAACAGAGCTCAAATAAAATAAATAAATAAAAATAAAATAAACAGGAAGTTGGGTGGTGGTGATGATGATGATGGGGTGTACCCAAACAGAAGACGGGGTTCAAACACAGAGAGATTAATCTTTGCTTACATACTAACAAACCTTACACAAGGGCGCAGCTTTTGACATATTTTTTTCTGTTTACATCAAAAATAAATAAAAAATCAAAATAAATTGAGGGACAAAAAAAGAGTGCACAATTATCACAACATTTTAAATCACTAGAAAATCTCAAACTGTTAAAGCTAAACCTAAAAACATTTACAGGTGGTTTAATTCATTTCCTAATGCTGCTACATTAAGCCAAATAAGCATCCAAATCTTTTAAACAGGAACATGTGTATCCTGGAACTAAAATGCTGATCGTGTGATCCTTTCTTTTTTTTATGTAGAATTTGTGAATTGATTTATGTGCATCTTAGAACAAATCAGTAATTTTTAGTTTAGTTACAGAGAAATGGGCTTCTCTACTTAAATTCAGCTCCCAAGAGTGATGTAAATGCAATATGACCGCCAAAAAGTACAGGGGATTATTTCTCTTAAGTTAAATCATCCTGAAAGTGCTTGTGTGCTGTGTGCATGTGCGAGTGTTTGTTTGTGTGCAGGCAAGTAAGTGCCTCCAAAGCTTTGAGTTGAGTTTGGCCTCTGATCATCTAATCCACTCTCGCCTCTCACACAGGACTCAATCCAAACTAAACGTTTCACACCACCTTACTTCTTTGACCTTAGACTCGCTCACATTTTACAACCATTTGACGATCAGTGCCAGAACGTAAACAGCTGCAGAGCTTATCACATTGTAGCTCTGACCCAATGGTCCCATGCATTTCATAGTAATGTTTGTGAAGTGTGCATTTGTATTCAGGATAGGTTTGCTGAGTTTGCAAGCTTTTTGTATTTTAGTAACCCCTTAAGTTAAAAAAAAGAAGAAAAAAGCTATATTTTAGAAACAGAACTTGCACTGAACTGAAATGTTGCAACCTCTGTCAATAAATAAAACTGTTTTTTCTTGTGAAAAAACCAGTAAGATGATTCAGTTTTTTAAATGTTGCTTTCTTTTTGTTGACTATATCAGCTGGAGTCACCATAAAGTAAAACTTATTATTTCAACTGAGTCACAATTTTGAGCTGTCCAACAGTATGTCTCAATGGCACCATTTGGATACAGAGACTAATTTCGTAAATGTTTGGACAGTCAACCCACTCTGTGACACATAAAAATAAAAAAAAACGTGTATGTGAACTCCTGAAGTCTATTATACATTCCTAGAGCTTTTCTACCAGTCACTTACATTTGCAGTTTCAAAATTTTTTGATGCTGCGCACTATAATCCACTCTGAAATCCTGCAGTTTAATTGTACCTTTTAACAACAGATTTACTGCTGATATGGCTCTTCACTTTCTGCTTAGTCATATTAATCAAACTAAATGATAAAACTGTCTTGCACCAATTAAAATGTTTTGCACTAAATAGCTTTAACCTACAAGGTTAATACTTTTACTTTTTTCTGTTCTGACTTTTTTTATTTCTCTGTCCAAGTCTTCTCTCATTTTTAGCTAATCAAGTTGGATTTGTGTCATTTCCTTTTCCTTTTTTCTCAATGTTCCTTTGTGCTTTTATGTCAACATATTCCTCTCCCATCATTCATATATTTTTTGTCTTAAACGTCCCTTTCTTTTCTTTTTTTTCCAGTTCTTTTCAACTACCCCCCACTCAAAACAACTTCTTTATCTCAATGATGTTCCTGCTTTACGTTTCCTCTCCTCCCATCCCCTATCCCTCCATTTGTCCCTCCATTAGACAAGGTGACTCCTGCAGTAAAAGGCTCCAACCCTCCATTATACCGGGGTAAAAAACCTTCATGACATTCTGTCCCTCGTGGACACTGCATTGATTTTCTCATATGTCTCTCTCTCCTCCTTACTTTGTTTCTGTTTCTACCCCTGTCCCTTTTATTCTCTGTCTGTCTGCCCTTATTTATTCTACTAACTCTAATTCTTGGAGGTTAGGGTCCCCATTTTTTTCTCTTGGTCCCCCTTCATGTTGCCCATTGGCAACCTGTAGCTGTCTGTAGCTTACATTATTGACTTTTCCTTTTAGACAAACATTCATACACATTTACACACAGAGAAACACCCTTTTGACCCAGGATCAGATAACTTATACAGCCAAGAACCTGGCAAATACAATTACTGTAGTCTTCTGCTAACCTAAGGAGAAGGGATATGCAGGTTTGTGTGTAGGTGTGAGCTCTTCTGGTATTGTGCTGAGTGCAGTTGCTGACTGCAGGGCCTGTCATTCCCCTAAATGCAACGTGTCAGTCAAAGTACAAATAAAAAAAGTAAATACTGAGTTTGAATAAAGAGAAAATGCTATGACAATATTTCTGTAATGTACTTTTTTATGAGTTTCTAAACAACACATAATAGTCTGTATGCTTAGCTTATATTTGATCATATCTAATCAGATTTTGCAAAATCAAATCTTCCCTCATGCCTGCCCTTTTGTGTAATTCCTTTGTCTTGTCTTGTTTTATAAGAGAAGATTGGTATGGAACTTTGCCCACAAAGTTCTGTTGGTGCAGCATGTTGATTACAATATTTGTGATTTTTACCTGCTCACCTGAAATTAGTGAAAAGACACAATAATTGTAAGGTCTATATACTCTACACAACCTTTACTAATAGGGTTTTGCTACAAGCATAAAATGGTAAATCATATACTGACAAATCAAATATTATTATCAAATAAAAACAAGATCAGTTCCTCAATAAAAAAAATTTTGTTTAAAAAAAAAACAAAAAAAAAACAACTTTAAAAATCTCCATCCAAAGAAAAAAAAATGAAAGTTAGGAATCTGACTGACCTTTTGCATCAACACCCCCGCTACAAAACAATCGAGGAAGAAATTTTTGGAATGGAGAATTCCCATAAGTCGGATCATTTTTTTCCAGCTGAAAATAGATGTTAGTTTTCAACATTTTAACACAACTGCAGGCACAGAGATGATGATCTCCTGCTTTTACAGACTTTCTGTTCACAGTCCTTATTTGTGACAGTTTTTTACACTGATGTGTTCTGGAGAAGCCCAGCTTACACAGTTCCTAAAAAGCAGTTAATATTATTTCAGGTCCATACTGTGGAGGCATTTTTACACATTTTGATTTTAATTAACCATGTGCAGAATAAAATTTGCGCAGTCCCTGCAGAGCACTTCTGATAAGTTGGCATCTGAAAGAAGTGAGAAGCTTTTAAACAAACTGAATGGATTTGAAAGTGTTTTCCTAAAGCATTAGTCTGCAATTGTGGCTCTGGGGCCACATGTGGATCTTCAGTCCCCTTCCAGTAGAATCTTTATAACTTTGACCAAAACTAACGTGGGAGTAATATTATTTATATTCATAACTGCAATAGACTAGTTCTAGCAGTTTTTCTGCCCAATTAAAAATAAAAATCATATGTGGACAAAACATTTGTGGCATAAAAATACTAATAATATAAGGAGAAAAATGTATCAATCAGTTCAAGCTAGTAGTTTGTTAGCAGTCAACTGCTTCTTTAACTTCCAACTTCCAGCCTCACAAGGTGACTTTTCCCATAAAAAATTAATAAAAATATACATTTTTAACACATTTGAAGCAGGGTGAGAAGAAATAAACAGCCTGTATTTACACACATAAGCTAATAAATTACAAGCCACTGAAATTAAGCGTTTTACAAAACATTGAAAGTTAATATTAACCTTTATTTAACCAAGTTTTGAAGAGAGACCCGATAAATAATGGCAGCAGCACACAAATGTTACAAAATATATAAACCACAGTTATCACAACACAGTTAAAGCACACCATAATAAATAACAGGAATAAAAGAAGAAACAACCATTGCTTTTCTTTGATAAAGTAATAAAAGTTGAAGAAAATAAGAAATTCATAATGAACTGTCCAACGAACTGAACTAATTACTCTAAATTTAGTAGAATATAAGTATGTGATTTGATTACTTTAGGTGGAAAATTTATATTATTAATTTCCCATAATTATATAGGCAGGGCTCGCATAAACTCACATAGTTAAGTTTTCAAATTATTTAAAAAAGGGTTTGATTTCTTTCTCCATCCTAACATGAAAAACTGCAAATAAATGTCAACAGTTGATTACAGATCTTTAACAATGAATTGTATTAAAAACATTTTTATTTAATACTTTTAAAAGTACATAATGAGTTGTGTTAGCAATGTTTCAAGCTTCAAGCATGTTTTGTAGCTCTGGGTCAGAAATAGCTTTTTTGGGTGTAAACGATCCAGACCCCTGTCCTAAAGACACCATAGATTAATTACCACAACATTTGCCATTCTTTTCACTTCTGTGGAAGTTTCCTAATTTAGTGAACCTATCCTAAATTATTCTAAACCTTAAAGAACATCCCACACTATGCGATTTATCCTAGTAATGCAAAACTTTGTCAGACTGTTTTAAAACCTACACAGAGGTTGCAGTGGCTTTTAAATAGATGACTACTGTAAGTTTTTTTTTTCCAATTGAGAAAGAAACAGATAGGCAGAAATAAATCTGATCAACCAAAAACAGTATCATATCCGCATCTAAATCTTCGTCATGTTATGTTAGATGAAATGTATGCAGTTACACTTGTTTTCCAAAGGATCACGATCAGATCAGATAACATATGATTGCATTATATTTTTCCATATATACACAAAAACATGATTTTCTTTATCTTTTGTATCCATCATGTTTTCATATTGTACTTCATTTTCCATTTGCCTGTCTTGTCACCCTCTTAAAACTTATTTTTTGTGATAAAAAATGTTATTCATTTCTCCTGCTGGGCCCATCCATGTTGAAAATACATACACACTCAAAGGATACTTCCAGGTTCTCTGGAACAACATGTCCAAAGAATAAAACATGTAATTCCTTGGCAAATACAACAGCAAAACATTTTGTCAGTGTAAGAATAAAAACAAAGCCACCCTATGGCTTTAGTTCTTCAGCCTTTTCTTTTCTGTCATCCTCTCCTTTCTTTTCTACCCATAAAACACCTCCATGCTTCATGCTTCCCTACCCACAATCCAGTGCAGGATGGCCGTTTGTTTGAATTATGACTCCAGAGCCTCAGAGAGAGGTGAGAATATTGTGTTGTCTGTGTGCACTTGCACACACACACACACACATACTGCAGTGTTGTCTCAGTGTCACTGCAGATGCTAACCTTTAGCTGAATTTATGTTTATTACAATTCCAACTACCAACATCTGGAGCCACAAAAAAAACAAAACAAAATATACAAAACAGCTAATAATAATCTTCCTTTTAAGAGCAAGAAGAAAAAGGCTCAATGCAACACAAGGAGGGGTAAAACTGGCAAAGACGTGATAGTCAGCTTCTTGAAAAGGTTTACCATCATTCCTTGAATGACACACACACACACACACACACACACACACAAACTTGCTTAAATGGCAGGATGTGGCTAATTCATTAGAAGGTCATGCTCAGCAAAGACGAGGGAAGAGGAGGGAGGAATATCGATAGATTTATTTATAATGGAACATATTTACGTAGCTGGACAGCATTCTCTAACCAGTTGTCATTAAATTAAGAATCAAGAATAAAGAATGTTTGTTTCTCAGCCTGCCCATATACAAGTATAGAGAGGGTTGAAATGGTGTCTCTCAGAGCAAACTGGTGATATTTAATCAAGACATAGAATAAAAACAGTGCAAGAAAAAAAAATGTGCAAAAACAAGACAAGCATGCAATTTGAGTCAAGAAGGTGCAGTACATAACAGAAGTAGGCAGCATAATAAAAAGAAAAAAAAAAAGATCAAGGTAAGGTGGCCTGTGTAGAAAAGTTAAGGCTATTTAAAGTTCTATTAAGACTATTTAGAAAGGTAATTAGGGAGGAAAGTACGTTTTGAAGTGAAGATATTTTAAACTGAAAAGAAGAAATAAATTGTAAGTTATCCTAGCAGATTTTCCAATGCTTCTTTTATAATAGTTTGGTTCTTGTCATTGTTCTTTTCTTGCTAAATGATAGCATTTCTATTTTCACTTTGGTAAAATTTACAAATATTGTTACTTTCTTTATTCATTAAGAATAAATTTCATTAAGAACAAGCCTTTGTTTGACCATTATGAAATTACTTAATTTACCTTTAAACAACACTAAAAGCAAACTTGTTTGTTTGTAAGTCAAATGTTATCTACTTTTGTACACTGATAAGCAAACATTAGACTTTAGACACTCTGAATGGCTTGTTGATCAAAATATGTTCTTTCAGCAGTCCCATGGGAAGTTGAAACTGCTGAGTGAATGTTGCACATTTATCTCAGATGTCTCATTCCTGATATCGCACACACAAAAACAACCAATTTCCCCAAAACAAAAGATCTGTAAAATATGACTAAAGTGGTGGCTCTTTAAAATGTTATTCACAGTTTAAACATAGATAAAGACAACTGAGAACAAAGGTTGTATTTAAATATTGTAAGTTTCTCACAAAGGCTGGCTTTTGAAATAGTAAATTGAGATGCAATAGTGCACATTAAACACCCATAGTGCTGCACTTTAAGGGGTTACCATTGATATTTAAACTAAGCTCAATGCTCAGCATGATTTGGTCTCAGTTACACAGAAAGTAAGATTCATAGTCAGTGTCCACATGTGACAAGCTGAGGATAAAAAGTTTGATACAACCCAAATTACCATAACTCTGTATTATATTACCTATAGCAGTTTAATAACCAATTTTAAAGCAAAAAACAAGTTTTTTATTCTGCCTTAGCCAAAAATACATTTTCAAGATTTGAAATTTAACTTGTAATTGGCTTAAAAATACTCTAAACTGAACCTTGAAAGAAATCTGTTCAGGTCTTGTTGTGATAAAAATGTCCACTTTCCATAGGTCTCTGTTAGTCTTTTTTTTCTCCAGAATGTCAAACAAAATACGTTTACATCAAGCATCATCTCTTTTTTGACATTTTCATTGCATCACCACTAAACATTTCTTGTTAATACTTTCAGTGAAACATTATTTGCATGAGATCCAGTTCAAGTGTATCCTCTTTCTCTTTTCTTTCTATTCATTAATTTCTCAGTCAGTAATCGTTGCCCACTGATGGATTCATGCCTCAACAGTGCTGCTTTATGTTTAAGTCTGCGTGCTTCGTTTTGCCCCAGATGGCTGCAGAGGAAGCTTTGAATCAATTTGCCAATAAGTCCCTATGATAGACATGATCAAACACGCTGATTAATTATATAGACGGAAATTAAATTCTGGACGTGTGTTCTATGCCCTTTAACAAACATTTATAAATACAATACACAAACACACACAATGATTTTGAATGCAACATGCTGGTACTAATAGAGTAAGCTCAGACACATAAAGTTGCATTCTTCCTAGATTGATACAAATCATGTCACTGCTAATCAGGGTGCTTGGAGAACAAAGATGTCAGTGGAATCCAATCATATCAGAGATGATGAAATCGTTTACTGTGGATGAAGACAGAAGATGAAGTGCATGGCCACCAATATGAATCAAACGGTTATTCTCATTTTTGGCCAAATTATAGACATATATGACATCAAACATGGTCTTAAAGTTGCCTAAAAAGGACTTCAACATTAAATATAACTGAAGAGCTGAAGCTATTTCATCAACAATTCAGAATTCTGGTGGAATTCACTCAACCACACATCAAGAAGTCATAAATAGTGCTTATGTTACGGTGAACATTTAGGGACATTAAGGTGAAATAAAAAGATGTAGAAACTTCTTATTTTAAAAGTTTTAGCTCCATAATTGGCTATTTACTTACATATTTCCAATAAACCACAAAAATGTGTTTTATGTATATGGGACCAACTCACAACAAAATTAATCTACAATTTAAGGCTACAATTTCATTCACTTATACTTATCATATTTGTGTTATATTTCTGTATAAACACCACATTTTAGTTATCTTACATGTTATCTGATGGGTTCAGATGCTTCACAGATCATTGATTTTGCCTATACCTTTAAAGTAAATGATCTACTGCTGTCCAATTTACCTTTCAGGAAGACATTTGTACTTTTGCTGGAGTTGCTCCAAATCTACCTTTGAAAACCAGGCAGAAGTGATGTGCCACCAAAGTCACTTTGCACAAAAGTAGACATAATGCTAAATGATTGTTGGAAAAAAAAGATTGTCATCTTTAATTGCCTCTTAAATTACAATATAGCTAAATGTAGTTAGAAGAACTGTCAGGCCACTGTGCAGATGTTTTTTTTTGTGTGTTTTGCTTATATCTCAGACTCACTTCAAAGAAAGCTCACTGCAAAGGGATGCCATTTTGATTAAATATCTTGACACTATCCAATTATACATGGAAACTTTTATGAAAAAATGCAGGCAGTTGAAAAGCTTGTTTGAAAAAAATGAATTGGTTGAAAATTTCATATTGAAGTTTGAAAATTAAAATAATTGCCTAGTTTTGGATCTTTAAGCTTTGCATGATTTATTTTTACAAACATACACTCTTATTAGAGGCTACTCGTGATTATGGGTAAAGGTTTGAAACAGGAAAATATAAACATTTGTGCTTTTTGGAGAACAATCAACACTTAAATGCAGTTTATCAAAAAGAAATTGCATTTGAACAAATAAGCAAGCAAGATCTTAACCAGCTCAAAAATATGATTATAGCCAGAGGAAGATTAAAGTTGTGACTAAGTTTATTAAAAAGTGTACAATAAATAAATACATGGCAATATGGCATGCTTTGTTAAATTATCAATATTGTGGTATTATTTAAAATAATATAACAATTTTTGTATAATAGAATCCTCAATAAACCACTTTAAATAAATAATACATCACCAGGCCTTTATTTTTTATTCAGTAACCTAAAAAGAACAGTCGTGAAAGCGAAAAAGGTTTAACAGTAAACTCTGCAGTTGACTTCAGCAGTATCATTCATCTACATATGGCAGCTCAGGCGGTGTGCCAGCTTTCCTGCCAAAAAAGCAGCCTTTTAATTAGATAAAACACAAACATGGCATTACCATATGTTCATGATCCCCGGACTCGCTGTGTTTTAGTCTCAAGTTGTTTAACAGATGCTCACACTCACAACTCTCCTGCAACAAGTGGGCACAAAAGAGAAAAGTCTCAAATCTTATTAAACAATTCTTATTATGTACAACAAAACTGTTTAGAGCTCCACTTTAATAAAACTTCAACTCTTTAAGAGATTGCATTCAATTAAAAGAAAATAAAAATAAAGTGCAAAACCGCTTCACTAGATCTTCTCTAAAGTAAAGTTGCATTACATCAAAATGGATTAAAACATCTCATCACTTTAAAAAAGGGCTGTGGAGGGTTGAAAATAATTATATTGCTAGCTAAACCTGGCTTGTTGGCACAGAGTGGTTTACTTTCATGAGTCCAAACTGTGCTCATGCCAACTGTTAACCACTAGCAGCTGGTCAGATTCAGTCAGACATGAAACAAGTGCTTTGAGAGTATAACGATCAAAATTGAAAATTATAGTTTGCTGCGTATGACAGAAGTCTTGCCAGTGCCTAAATATTTTCAGGTTGACCATTTTTTCAAAATAAAAGTTTAAAAGATAAATGTTTGTGAACTATATATCTTGCTGTCACTTAACTCTCTGCAGAATTCTCTGTTGAAAGGTGCACTGAGCTATACATGTAGTTCACTGTTTTCCAGGTATTTTCAGATTCCTTTCACAGACACACACTGAAAACATGCAAGCATAAAAAACAAACCAAATGAGGTAATTTCTCTTCAAACCAAACCTTTTGCTTTAGGAAGCACCTCCTTCAGGGTAAAAGCTGACATGACTGATATAAGAGGAGCTGCAGCATTCTAAGAAGACAGGGCTCAGTGGAAAAAAGAAAGAGAGATTTAAAAGGTTGATAAAAGTGAACAAGGAGAAGGAATATGGATTAACAATGGATAGATGGCTCGTGAGATGAGAAAATGTGAAGGGAAATCAAAGATGAGAGGAGAAGGCACTAGAGAAAAAAGGGATTATGAATAGAGAGGTAGAGAAAACATAAAAATAGAGGGATGAATGCCAAGAAAAGAAAAGAATGCAAAAGTCAAAGAAAAGGGGATTAGCAATAGAAGGATCTAGCGGAAGAGAGAGATTAAGGTAGAATGATACTCTTTTATGTTCTTGTGTCTTGAGAGCTGACAGTAACTAAAGGTTCTGTCAGTTCTTGTGTATTTGAATGTTTTTCTCTTATTGATTTCATGAATCTCTGCTGTTTCTGCTTTCTCATTGAGTTTGTGAGCCTACAACAAACCTGTCACTCATGTTTCCCGGCAGAGACACAAAACAAGCAGGCAAATTGAAATACTTGAACTTTTTTACAGTATGTTTCCATTTGTACCTCATCTTTCTCATCTTACTTATTTTTGTTAACCAGCATCATTCCAATTTCAAGAGAGTCCCATGCAAAACACCAAAGAAATTACACAAGTTTATAAACTGATAATGATTGTAATTGCATTAAACCATTGCAAAAAAGGTGACAAAATAAAACCTTTTATTTTGTGTATGAGAAATGTTGAGATTTCATCTATCTGTGGTTAGAAAATCTACAGTGGTTTGTAGAAAAGTGGAATGGCAACATTTTATTCTAGTGACTGGGCTCTGGGGGGTTGGAGGGACAGATGGGTAGATGGATGGAAGTAAATGGAAAGAAGGAGGGAGGAGTGGAGGTTCAGGGTTGTTGGGTTCATGAGAGTAGGATAGTGAGGGAGTTGAATACCTAGAGCTAAGCAAATTAAAGTAAAAGCAAAAGATGAATGACAGAGGGGTACAGGGTGCATCTGGGAGAGCAGCAAACAAGTCGTTGAGCAAGCCAAGGGAGGAGGGTGAAGGTATTGGAGAAAGACAGAGGAAGGAAGGAGAACGGGAATGAGAGGCAGTCGTGACTGTAGGTTGATTTACGGAGGCTTTCCTTTTAATGAAATTGTTTCAGTGACAGAGCCGGTAAAAGGCCCTTAATGGATTGGCTGGCCTAATGTAATGAAATTACTCCCTCTTTCACTACAGAGAGAGGAAAAAAAGAATAAAAAAAGGACATGGGGAGGAGGGGGCGGAGGAGAATGGGAGAGGAGAAATGCAATTAATATTTACAGAACAGACAAGCAGGGTGGGCTTTAGTGGCACTCGCTCTCCTCTTCAGTGTGTCTGCCTCTCTCGTTTCTCTCTCTCCCGGTGGCCAGTGTGCGGAGGGTGGGCGGCAGGGGAGGGAGGTGATAGGCTGACGGCAGGCAGGCCACTTCAGCACACCGGTCTCCTCTCTCCTGCTCTCCTGCTCTCCTTTTCCTTTCTTCTTCTTCTCTGGGCTGGTCACATCTGTGCTGAGGTGAGAGACTTCACCTCAGTGTGTGTGCTGCTGTCTGGACTAGTTTTCCCCTGAGTGCGCGTGTGTCTGTGAGAGTGTGTGAGAAAGACTTACCGCCGGTGTCTCCCACCTGCTACTTTAAGCCCATTGCTCGGGTATCACCTTGCACACACACACTCATTCACCATCTTGTGTTAGTCCCTCCCCCGGCTGAGCGGACCTTGCAGACTTGCGCCTGACTCTCTCCCATCTCTCTCTCATCTGTGTGTGTTTGTGTGTACGTGTGTGTGTGTACAGGCAACTGGACAGCAACCACATCAGCTGCATCGAAGATGGAGCTTTCAGAGCGCTGCGCGATCTGGAGATTCTGTAAGTAGAGAAAAACCGTGGTCCCCTATCCTGCTCCTCCTCCTCCTCTCATCAGTTTCTTCTTCTTGTCTCTCCTCCTTTTCATGTGTTGCCTGTGAAATGGGGATCTTCCCCGGCACTCTCTTCTTCTTCCATCAGCCTTGGCTTCTGCCTCTCGTGTCTTTATTGTTTGAAACCTTTTTTTTTTCTTTTTGATTACTGTAATTTTTCTTCACTCTCCTTTCCATCTACTTATATCATCCCACATTCTTTATCATTTATCTACTTTTCTATAACAGTCTTTTGTATTTCCTTTATACACAACTGCAATAAGTCTTTAAAGATTTAACTTATAGAATATTCTCCTGAGAACATTTATTTTTATGTTTTCACTTTCATCTGTGCATGTAAACTATCCCATTTGATAATAATGTACCTGTGTATGCACTGAGGTGCACATTCAGTGTGAATTGTTTGCAAAGATGATGCGCAACCTGTTCATTCACCAGAAAACACAAAGTCCTTGATTTATAACGCATCAGCACACAAACACACAACCACAAATAGTGTAAAGAAGAAGAAACAGTGCATCTGCCACCTGCTGTGGTTTACATTTTCTTTATACCAAGTGCAACAGCTCATGTGGGAGATTTCCTCCTGCATTTGGGGATGCATTAATGTTTTTACGTGTTTGCTTCCAGCTGTGTGAGTGATTGAGCGTGTGTGTTCATTTTAGCTTGTGTGTGTATCTGTCCACATTTTTATGGCTGCTCATTTGTCACTAGGCTCAGTTGTGGTGACTGGCAACTGTGCAAGTTGTGTGCAGAAAGATGTCTACTTCTCTGCATACTCATATGTGTGAGACACTTTGCATGAACTTAATTTTTTTTTTATATAGTAGTTTCTGTGTTTTTTGTCTTCATAAAAAGTATCTGTCAAAGTAAAAATACATTTAAATAATCACCAACATTTTAGTAGTAAGCAAATTTAGTAAGCAAATTCCTAAGCCTGTGAGAAACAGAGCTGAAAATAGATTCCCAGTAAAGGGTGTCCTGGTGGTCAGCACAACCATTGGTTAATTTGTCTGCATTGCTAGCCATGAGTTGTATTCAGCTACATAAATGATGAAAAGGTTTGTTGCTGAATGTGTTTTGCAGGAGTTAAAACATATAGCATATCAGAGAGAGAAATTGGTAAAAAGAAAAAGCATGAAAATATGACAACATGAATGACAGGAAGTCAATGAAGAAAAGAATGGGATGAAAAAAGAATACGAACAGATGAAGTCCCTTTTTGGTTTTGTAGTGTTGAAATTAATTCTGGCAAATTGCTTCAAGTAGACAAAGTTGATGGCCAACGAAGCTAGAGAAATAATGAAGTTCAAATTTGAACAGCAGAAGGTGCTTTTGATTTTTGTGACTTTCAGTTTATTATGAAAAAAGTCACATTTAAGAATAAAGTTCCAATTGACTGAATCTGGAAGAAACCTGTTTCGTTTTCACAGAGATCTACTGCAAAAAGCAAAAACTGTTGTCAGCAGAAATGCTAAAGACTTAATAAAATAGATACATCTTAATAAAAGTTGGTGCCAAAATCTCTTAGATACAGTTGTTTTATGTGAAATGGCTAAAGCCTAAATCAATCATTGAAACCATCAGCATTACTTTTCTGTAATGTACAACTTTTTTTACTGGACTGAATGTTTTCAGTCTAGTAAATGGCAGATGTTTTTATTAAAAAGACTACAAGAGATACCCAACAATATGAGGCCAATATTGATTAGTGTTCTGCTGTAATTTATGTGATTGTCCAAGGTGCTGACTGATGTGGCTAAAACATGATTGATTAAAAAGAACAAAATGATACATGAGTAAAATGTTCAGTCTGAGGCAACTTTAACAGTAGACCTCATTCAGCACAAAATAAAATGTGGTATCCATTTCTATTAGTTAGGAAATAACTGTGTTTTAATAGTTTAATAGTGTTTCAATTGCTGTGACAAGTCGTATTTTAAATTTTTATACCAAGTGTCTTGATTTCTTGATTTCTACATTTTATTTCCCTTCAGCACAGTTAGATTTTTTTTATTTTTTTTTGATTCCCTGCCCTTGCTTTTTGCTTTGCGCACAATGAAAGTGATAGGGGGCAGATAGCGTGGAATCAGCAGTGAGAGATACAACATATTAGCAATTCATAAGTCTTTGACAGCTGAGTGCTCGGCAGGATTTACAATTCACTGTAAATACTCAGCCTTTTTCCATTCAGAGCAGACAGCATGACAGCACACAGTATATTCACTGAATGTGACGTTTTAATAAAGGCAGGTGTGTGTATGTGTGTGTTTGTGTACGTGTGTATAGGGCATGAATGACAGTAAGCAATTCTGCCACTGGAATGATCTTCATTGCGAGCATCTTAACACACACACATATACACACAGATGTATGTGGATTCACACACATTCATACACACACAAACACAGACGCAGCCCCATCTGTTCAGTTCTCGGGGGCTGATTCTGTGACCGTAGTACAAAATTGGATGATAGAGATAACAGTAATTGGAGGTCATGTGACTGCAGCAGCAGGTATGTGTGAGTGTGCGTGTGCACACCTGTGTGAATCTCTTTGTGTGCTTCTGTCTTTGTAAGGACCCGTTTGAGTTGGAGAGCTTCTGGTTGGAAACGTCCTTAAAAGGCTTCAGTTTTCACCTCTTTAAATGGTTTTTAAAGGGTTCAAGTTGTATTTCAGTCAGACATTTTAATTTTAGAGTGGAATGAAGATCATTACTCAAACACTCAATGTGTCCATTAGTATCATGCCAAGTATCACTTCAAAAAGTTTAATTTGAAACAGTAAGTGTCTAAGCAGGACTTTTTGCAGTGTCTAATTGTTTTATTTCCATATAAATTGAAATAAAATTTTATCTAAAATTATGATCTCAGTCTGTTGCAGGTGATTGTTTTATCTTACATCTCATATATAAGATGTAAGATAGATTAAAAAAGAATGAATAATTATTAAATAGTAACTGCAAATCTGAAACATAATTCTTCACTAAATGCTTAGAAGGTGAAATATTTGTGATCCGGGATGTCACTCTGATAGTGATTATATAAAAGGCTAAAATCTGACTGAATGTTTTTTTGTTTGTTTGTTTTTTTCTAGTGTATTTGTTCCCTTATTCTTTATTGTTTGCCTGGATCTTTGTGCCATCCATGCAAATAAAGTAAATGAGTAAAAGGCGATGATCACTCCATGAGATGTTTGTTTCATATGTTCATGTGACCATTTCATTATGTCTGTCTAAACACCAGCCAAAAATTACAGTAGTATATGAGAGATAATGCTTAAGCTGCAGACAATTGAAAGATGTGTGGAAGTATTCACGTGTGCCTCTGTTATATGTGTGTGTTTGCTACATGCTAATTGAAAGAAGTGCAGCTCTGTGTGTGTCCTACTAATGAATCTCCACTTTAATTAATCTTGTCATTTTTAATTAGCTGATATTTCTTAGTAGACTAGGCTTTATCTGAACCTAATATGTTTCACAGGGGCAGCTTTGACAATTCAAGGCTGAATATTGGGGGCGTCTGGTTTATTATAACGTAGTTAAATAGGTTTTAGTTTGTTATTTTCATACTTCTTGTTGTAATTGCTCTCTGGAATTAAATGAGTGATAACAAATTACTTTTTCTTTGATTGGACATGTTGCATTTGTGAAACTAAGAAACAATTTAATTTGTATAATTTTACCAGTCACAAAACTATAAAACCACAATTTACTGTATGTGAGGCATAATTTCATACTTAATGGCAAATCCTGACTTGAAAAAAAAAAACTTGTTGTTTCTTTTTGTTATCGACATAAATCAAAATGTTCCACGTTTTTGTCACAATGAATAAGCTGTGTTCTACATTTTCACATCATCATTTCCCACCAGAAATTTAGGAAATTGAAATAAACAACTGCTGAAAGCTTTTTTTAGCTTTAAAAAATGCTTGGCAAAGAACTAATGCCTGTCAGAATAAACACCCTGAACAAAGTTTAAGAAACAGGTTTGAGCATTTGTTTCCTTATTTGACAGATGGATTTTGTGTCCTGAAGAGGTTTAGAAAACGCAGCAATGTGACACTTTTTCCATTCACCATTCCTCTCCATTTACTTTTATTTCCACTGATTCTCCTTCCTTTTTGTTGGATAAAAGTGGAGGTTTTATGTGGTAAAAGAAAAAAAAAAACTGCAGGCTATGATTTATTTAGACCCAACAGAACAGTGGTTTTTGTCCTGTCGTTTTCGCCAAGAGGGAAACAATAGAAGAGATATTTGGGGTAGCAAAAGTAAGAGGATGTTTCCAAAAGGGAGAAGGATAGAAGAGGGAATTTGAGGAAAGGAAAGAAAGTATGGCATGCAATATTGGTGCTGTAAATGCTGCCAGTTCCTGGGCATTATTTATTTATCCACTGTTGGACCTGAGGAGAGAGGGAAGGAGGAACCAACTGATACAGAGGAAGAGATATAGTGTAAAAAGAGAAACCATTAGATAAGAAGGTTGAAAGGAGATAGGGAAGTATAAGTGGGGAAAAAATGAGAAAATCAAGACAAAGGGAGGGAAAAACATCAGAGCATTTGATATATACTGTGAAGTACAAGACAAATACAAACCAGGGCAGAGAAATAAAGTTGATAAAAAAAAAAGTCCAGTTTTTGCAGATGGAAAACATGACATGAAAAAACATATCCAAAAGAAACAAAATATATCAGGTATTTTAAGGAAGAAAGATGAAAAGCATACAAAAAAAATGAAAGAAACAGTTTGCATTACCGAGGAAAAACAACTAAAAAGAACTGTGATAGAAAATAGATTGTAATGATCAGAGTGAAGAGAGCAAGGAGGCATTAATTATTGATGGAACAAATGTCTGACTGACTGACTCAATTTGGTCCTTTGTTGTTTCCAGACCACCAAGGCTGTCAGATAGACTCAGAACAGCATCTCTCAGAGTAAAGATGTAGACCCCATCTGGGTTACTGATGTTTTGATTTTCTGCTCTTTAATGTCTTGAGCTGAAAAAAAGACAAGATTTAATTGAAGTTCAAAGTTGGTATTGAAGACTTTTTCAATCAACATGTGTAGTTTTTAACTAAACCATAAAAAATCTAGTCACCTTTGAGAACAAATAAACAACTTAAATCTGAGATACTCAATTACTTGCCTTTACAGGTAAACACAACTAAATGATAAATCCATTTGATAGAATCTTTCTGAGACATTAATGCCAGTTTAATAACCAGTTTTCAGTTAAACATATGGTCACTTATTGTCATACATAAGCCTGTAAACAGCCAATCATGGGCGGCTGTTCCTACGTATTGCTTTGGTTTAAGTTCAACTTAACCTCACTGGCAGATCATCTCAGCTTCTGCATCAATATTCCTACAGTCATATTCAACAATGGTGAAATTTAAAAATCTTCATTTTCAGTGAAAAATGTATCAGTGAAATGAGTATTCTCTGATGATTTAGAGAAGCTTTCAATTAAAACTATAAATTAAATTACCCACAAAATGTGTATTTAAAGTTTTAATACTTCTTAAAAATCATTTAACTGTTACAGATTAAATTTCTTCTTTAAAAATGAATGATGGCTACAATAGGGGATTTTCTTCAAAGCAATATTTTAGTTTGCTTTGCTTCATATGTGTACTAAATCAGCGGCCCCCCAACCTTTTAGCTGCACAGACCGGTTTGTTATCAGACAGTATTTACATGGACCAGCCTTTAAAGGTGTGGCAGATAAATACAACAAAATAAAATGACACGACCGGCATGGAAACATGACTTTTTCAAAAAATAAATGTCATTCAGACTGAAAATAAATTAAATGGAAATACTGTAAGTTAATTATTCTTTCTGTGAGACCCAGTAACAAATGACTCAAGGACCAGTACTGGTCCGTGGCACGGGGGTTGGGGACCTCTGCACTAAAGCACTAAAGGATAAATTCAAACACACTACAAGAGCAATGTTGACTTAATAAATTGTTTAAAAATTACATTTTCATCTGTAGGAGATGCAGTACAACGAATGACTGACAGCGAACAAACATGTGACTTTCACTCTTATGGGTGTCAGTTTATAACTGCGTTGTATAATTCAAGGCTACACAGTGGGTGGTGAAACGAAGAAAACACTCTCGTGCTGTAACTTTACATCAAGCATCAAGGATGGCCTTTAGCAGGGTGTCGACTCTGCAGGGAGATTCAGCTGAAAGGTATGAACGATCAGTTCAGTACCTCAGAGACAGTGATGGATTTATGTAGGAGGATTCCCCAGTGCACGATTTATGTGTTAGCGTGTCTTTTTTGTGGTGAAGTGGAAAGTCAAGGTAGATCAGGAAGGTGAGCAAAGTCCTGCTGTCTTTTCATGTATGTGCCTACTTTAATGGAATATTAAATGGTTTATATATATATATATATATATATATATATATATATATATGCAATGCAACACAAGAACAGAAACTGCCACTTGTGATTGACTGCTTAGGAAAACATGGAATGCAAGGTGCAGCTAAGACTGCATCCTTATCTGCAGCTGCAGCCACCCATCTGATTGTTTGCTGCAGACTTCGCTCCCTAGCATGTTTGTGAATTCACAATTCTTTTAGGTTCTTTCTTTCTTTACTACCAATTGTCCTCTGACTTCCTGTTTGGAACGACAACTTAAAAAATGTAAGTGATAACATCCAGATTATATTGTCAATAAGATTATTGTTTATATATCTTTTTTATTGTTAGTGCTGAGATTTTAATAACTTTTATTTCTGGACAGGTGGGTTTCAGCATAATTTAAGTGAGGGAAATACTTCAAATATTTTTAAAACAGGCTTAAATTTCAAGGCTTAAACCTTAACGTTCCACAGGACAACTTTTCCTGCCCTGAAATCTGTCTTATTAACACTGTTTTTTTTTTCTTTTCTTCTTTTTCTGTTTTTAATCAATGTACTGAATCGCCTGACTAACTAGTACAAAAAAAAAAAAGATTTGAATGAATAGAAACAGCAGTTGTGATGGAAAACTGAAGTGCCACACCAAATAGTCTTCAGAATCAAAGACCTCCCCAAAGCTTTGCTGTTTATCATATTTGTCATTAAACACATATCAGAATCAATGAGTTCATTGCACTAACTCTAAACAACAGATCTTATAATTGCAAGCACAAGATTTGGTTTGCAGTAACTTCAAACAACACAGATTAATTTAATGACTTGATTGTCTCTTTTGTCTCAGTACAAACGTTTGAATACTTCAGGTTTGTGAGTATATTTTAACACCACATTTTACAAGTTTGAACTTGTTAGACTTATTACCAGTAAATGACAATGAATCACATTCTGTAAATATTTGCTATAATTCTTTTAATCCCTATCTTATGACTTTTAGCCTAGTAACATGTTATCAACATTACCTTTTCATGTTTCAGTATTCACAGCTGCAGTGCTGCTGCTGACACATTCCCAAACAGTGGAACCATAATTTTCTTCTATGCATGACTAGGAAGAACAATTGTGAATTCAAACAACAGCACAGTTAGCTTTCCACCCAATAACTTATTTTAATTTTTTAGCTGTTTATGATTAAACCTGTAAGTGTTAAAACTCGTAAGATAAATAAACACACACAGCATGAGTGAAAATGTAATTGTGTGATAAATGCACTTCTTGTATCTTCTTAAGGAGAAGTTTGTTCCACTTCAATTTCATACTGAAGAAGACCTTGTCTTTGCAGATGGTAGGCATTTCTTCTGCAACTATTGACTACCCAAATGTGTGTGTGTGTGTGTGTGTGTTTGACTCAGTATGAGCTTTAATTCTGAGTGCCAGAACTACATGTATGTCAGCCTTCCTCTACTTTGTACTATTCCATTCATTTATATCAATGACGAATGAAAAAATCATCAATTTTTTAGCCCCAAAACACAAAGTTAGTTTTCTCTGTAATTTAAAAATGCACTTTGCAGTGATTTTGTTTCTTGTCGCTCTATTAGTTACTTAAGAACCTTTAGTGTTCTTTTGGTCCTGAGATTAGATCTGCCAACCTTTAAACTGATTTCTGTAGCCTGGAGCTTGCAATTATGTTCTGAAACTGATGAACTCAGCACTAAAGGATTAAACTATGACCAGGATGACTGAGAATCTACACCAACAACTGGCCAGCTAGTTTAGAAATTATAAAATTTATCATTAGAATGATTCAGTTTGTAAATGGTTTGCATTGACAAGGGCAAACCAATCACTGCTGAAGTCGTGCAGCGTCTCAACCAATAATATAAAATCTATTTTAAAGCACTTACCACAAAGCTAACACCCGATTGTGAATTCCACTGTGTTTTAGCAAGTGTGTGAGCCTGTCTTTGAATGAGTTAATCCAGTTAGTGCATGTGTCTGCCAGGCCACATCAGAATAAATGATGGGTCCCTGTGTGATGATGAATGGTAATTTAGATTTAACATAACTGGACTAACGAGCACACTAATGACTCCAAAGCTAGCCTGGACAGCTCTCACTCGACAGGCTCACGGCTTGCATCGCAATGAGCTGGGGAAAGGGCACCAATCTACACACACACACACAGAAACACAGACAGAGTGGAACAACATGCAGAACAGTTTTAATAAATGCATTCATAAACAGTTTTGAATTCACAAATGGTTCTGGCAGGAAAGCACACAACAGCTGTATACACACAAACACACACAACTCAAATGGCGGTTGTATCCTTTTAATGTGTGCACAAGTGTGTACTAACAGCTTCATGAGTGGAGAGGAACACCGGTGTCAGGCTAATATGAAACTGATTAATTAATAATTACACATCGGCCAGTTTTCAAGCAGTCAAATTAGACACCGTTTTTGTTCAATGATTTTTCAGTTCAAGATTTTTTTTCAACTGCGGATATGAAGATTGATGAAAATAAATCATAAGTACTAGATCCTTTTCAGATTTAAATAGTATTAATTAGTTCTCTTTTTTCTCCTAAAAGGACTCAATCATGTTCAGAAAAGAAAAAAGAATAAAGGAAGATATGAATAGTCATTACATATCTGAGAACAGTTTGATTTTAGAACATTCTGTAAGTATATCTTTTAAATCTAACATTTTAGTGCAACGTGAATGCACTCCACCATTTATAATAAATAATGTATGTCTCAATAATGGCTTCACAGCAGTCAGGTTTTTTTGTCCACACTGCTGTTTCTTTCATTTTCTTTCACACTTAAATATGCCATGTGACTTTATTATAAAAATCTTTATATTATATTTTATGAAATCTTGAAACCACTTGTGTATGATCAATATTACCAGTATTACAGGGAAATCAGGAAACTTCTACATTTTAGCCCATAAAAATCGTATATTTATTTTTATGCATGCAGCATATACATTTTGTATTGCCAGTGGTTTTCTAATACCTGACTACTTTCTAAAAGTCAGTTTGGACATTTATGTTAGTAGATAAAAACCACAAAAGTACACATAGTACCTAACTTTAATCTGTAATCTATTTTACTTACTCCCTTGAGTTATTAAGAGATAGCTATTACTTTTACTTGCTCCCTTGAATTTTACAGATACAGCAAAACGTACAACTATGCAATTAGCTGTTGATACCTCACAAGTTTTAAGAACAAGTAAATGTTTTTCAGCGTTTTATTCCCTTTTTTAACTAACCCATTTAGACTTCCAACCTGACAAAGAGACACATAATCATTACCTCTTGTTACTTGTTAACAGTCAAGTATCACTATAATGTAATTCTTCAGCAAGAAGGGTAGTCTGATAGCTCCCTGTAGTATAGTTGTCCGTTAGCAGATTAAATAGATGCATTATCACCACATGTAAGTGTTCTATACTGGTGTTCTTACTTTTAAAAGGATCATCTATGTCAGAGGTAGGCAACCCTGGTCCTTGAGGGCCACTATCCTGCAATTTTTACTTGTTTCTCTGCTGCAACACACCTGGTTTGAATCAATGGGTGATTAATTGGCTTCTGCAGAACATGAAGAGATAATTTAACCACTGAATCAGGTGTGTTGTAGCAGGGAAACAAGTAAAATATGCAGGATAGAGGCACTGGAGGACCAGGTTTGCTTACCCCTGATCCAAGTGATAATACAAAGACTCAACGGGAGTCTGTTGCAGAGGATGTAAGAACAAATGTAAATCTTTAACAGTGGTTAGTGGTTGCTTTTGTGATAATTATTATTGGAGATTTAAAACTATCTCATAGTACTTTTGGTGCATAAAAATAAAAGAAATTGAAAATGATATGCACAAAAGATTAAATAAATTATATTCAAATTTAACAATTTTTTTATTGAAATGATGCTAAAGGGTGGATAGTGTGTTGACACAAAGTCATCATAGGTTTTAAGTAAAGACCACTGTAATATTTAGCTTCAGTACGTCACTGATTCCTCTTTGGAACATGGCATCTCTCTGTACTAATACTACCATAATGGCAGTGAGATGCTGATGGAAGATGTCAATACTTATTCAGGTTGTGCTCGGGGTCAAAACTAATGATCAATCAAGAGAGACTGACACTGTTACTGTCACATGTAGTATGTGCACATCAAAAGTGACATGCAGAAGACATCGAAGGAAGGAGAGCAATACAAAAAAACAGAAGAGAGGCTGAGCATCCCATTTACATGTTATCCCTACATTCACATCACACACATCATAGTCAAGGGTCTAAGAGGCACTCTAAAGAGCACAGGAACAACTGCATATTTTATGATATATTTTCTTCATGAAGCACAACTTTGAGTGTGTACTGCTGACAGAGAAGGAGAAAGTACAGAAAAGAGGGAAAGAGACAGAAAGAGGGAAATGTGAATGTGTGTGTGTGTGTGTGGCTGAGCAGTTTTAGCCAACCAGCAGCTGTCATAATTCATAAGTGGAGATGGACAGAGTTCCTCTGTGCATCATAACTCTACAAGTTGACTTTCATTTCCCTTTCAAACATACACAATAAAACAGTTTTTTTTCTTGTCTTTGTCTGTAGTAGAATGCAGCTTTCTTTTTGATTTGTGACAGATAATTTATTATCCGTCTGTGACAGATTTTATCCTTCTTAATACATCTATTTCTATTCAGTTTATTAATTTTTAGCACTTTTAAACCAAAGTATTTAATTCTTTGTCCATATATCCTTTTTCATATTGTCTCTCCTTACCTTTAGGCATCCTTACCTTTAGGCATCCTTAATTTGACCTAATATATATATATATACATACACACACACACAGACACTACTTTTCTATTCAAAGAAGGGAAAGGGCAAGAAAATCTGAAGAACGTGTATCTGTGTATCCATTCAGCTTGTAAACTGGAGGCAGAGAATTGTATTTTTCTGCTCTGAAATGATGACTTCTTTGACTTCTTGGCCTTGTCTTTAGTGAGCCTTTCTTACTTCTGCCTTGATTTTCGCCATTACATTTGTCAATGTCCAATCAGCGTGACTGTGAGCTTGAAAATACAAAGGAAGTGGTCGGATGGGAGTCAGAAGGGTAGTCTTACTCTTTAATGACATTTTCAACAAGGCTTTTAGAAGAAAATCATCTCTTACACACACAAAACCTGCAAAAGGTTTTTAGCTGCCATAAAACACTTCTACCCGTTTGTGAGCTGTGTATACTACCTATATAAAGTGGCTGAGCTAATCTAACAATTTAGTGCAACCTTCATATGAAAATTAGTTAGTTTTTTTTACTCCAAAATATGTTTCAGAAAAGTAACTCTATAAGGAAAAATAAAGCACCATTTTTTTTAAGTATAAATATAACATGGAAAATAAATCACTGACAAAATGACTATGTGAATCATGTCTAAATATAAGTATACCATAACAAATAATTAGTATAAGGCTAAAGTGAGTTGATTTCTTTTTACCTGCTCGTTACGTTATTTTCTGCATGAAAATGCAAATGTAGTTGGCACAGCGTAGAAAAAACAAATAAAACAATACCTTTTTATTGTTTTAAAAAAGGCTGCTCCTGCAACAAGTGAAATAAATGTAATGGGGCAACACTGACATTACCTTATTTTTTATAATATTGATATTATAATATTGAATCTACAGAAAACCAAAAGAAAAGCATTGTGGACGGCAGTTGTATATTTAAGCTAACAAAAAAACCTCCATCATTCTAAATGCAAAATGCTCTTGAATAGCTACTGTTTTCTACAGGTTACAGAAAACACAAAGAACAAACAGCGTTGCCTGTTTTCCTTGATGTTAATCTAAGTATTTATGGTGAAAGTCTCCAGCATTTTCCTGTATTGTTTCTCTTTGTATGTGTTTTGTTGGCATCCCGTTGGCTTTAAGTGTAATTTGAACTTACAACATACCCCTGAGCAGTTGTTTTTGTTGTTTCAATGCTACAAATGTCAACATTAAACAAGTAGAAATGGTGTTTGTGAAGCATTTATAAGAACAAGTGTGTGTGTTTGCACTACATGTCAGAATATCCCCAGCGTAGTTGGTGTGTCTCCAGCCTTGACGGCCCCCAGTAATAATTGCATTTCTGTGGTTTCATCCAGCCTCCAGATTTGCCTTATATCCCGATGCGTGGGTGCTGGATTGAAGGCCCTAAAACATACCTCTCTTGAACCTGAAGTTTAAATAATTGTGCGAGTGTATGTGTAAGAGAGTGTGTGTGAGTACGTGTGTTTGCATGTGTCTTTGGATCTCATTGCTATTTTGAAAACAACTTCAGGGGACTCATGATTAAAACTGTCAAATCTTGTCCATCTTTGATTTAATCACCTACTTTGTGTGTTTTTGTAACTCATTGCCCTATTTGTGTGTGTGCACACAATATTGTGTGCAAATGAAGAGGTCGATGAGAAAAGAGCCGTACAGCTTTCTGTTTTTCAGTGGTTTTTGGTTTGGCTGGCCTTTTGGCTTCCCTTTGAGTCAATGGGCTCACCAGAAGTATCGTACTCTGGCAACAACCAGCACCTTGGCAATAAACAGAAGGTCTGACCTAAAAGGGAAGGATGAAGAAGACAGAAAAAACAAGGTTAAAAGGAGCCGAATAAGATTGCATGTAAAATTTGGAGAGGGTGAAAAAAGAGAGAAAATGGAAAAACCTACATCTAAATACTATTTTCATAAAATAAATGTGACTTGAGGTATTTGTTAGGAGTGTAGAACAGCCATCAGTGGAGAACAGGTTGAGAATATTAAAAAAATTAGGCAGGCTCTAAAAGTTAAAGACAAATTACCTAAATTATATTATGTATTAATTATTTGAACATATTACATTTTAAAGCAGATGTTTGGTTGGCAGAAAACAAGAAAATAAGAGGTTGGTTGGGAGAATCATGAGATAGAAATAAGAAAGAAGTAGAATATGAAGAGAAGAATTATTCAAAAATAGGCCAACGTAAGAAAAAAAGAGTGATAGAGAAAAAAAAATAACTTAAGTATATTTAGAGACTGAGATGAGCTCTTATAAGGTAAATGTAGGATAAAGTGACATAAACTAGAAAAGCTTTGAGAGCATTCAAACAGTCTAAACCATTACCTTTTGAACTCATTTATTGCTAACTTTTCTATTAAGCAAAATGATATCTAAAATGTCTTCTTTTTTATTCTCTAAATTTGTTTCCTGGCATAATTTTTAGGAATTTATGGACTATTCATTATTTTTTTTAGGATTGCATCATTTGTTTATTTCAAAAGCTTTCCGAAAACTGAAACTATATTTTTCAAATACTTGAGTTTTAATGCTTACTGGAATGACAGCTAAATTAGCACAGAAATTGCTGTCAGGCACCATCATATAAAATATAAAATAAAAATAGAAATACAATAGAGGTTTTACTTGCTTCTGGGAAAGAAGTTGCCGGGTGGTTTTAAAAAAAAAGACATGATACAACAAATACAGTGCCCTGTGATGTACTTGCAACTTGTCCAGGGTGCACCCCGTCTCTTACACAATGACCACTGGAGATAAACACCAGCTACCTAACAACCCTGCACAGCAGACATGAGTAAAGAAAATGAATGAATGGAAGACAAATACAGGCATTTCTGCCCCTCCCATTCTACTTGGACTTAGGCCACACCGGACACTACATTTACTCTCCTGTCTTAAAAAACAAGCTGTCATTACAAATTGGGCTTAGGCCAGAGTTTGCCTATTAGCAACTGTTGTCACTGTGTCAGATGTCTTTGTCTGTAATTACGTGCCATTATCTTACATTTTTCACACAAAAGTTCCTTAATTTTGCATGTCGTGAACTAAGGTCCCCTCTGCAGATGTTTGCAGGCACATTTATATGTTATTTACACGGTGGGAAGAGCATGATGCCAGATGCCCAAGCCACGCACAATTAATCACATCCCACTGGGTGGTAGAACAGAAAAAAGGAGGAAAGATGGAGATGGGAGAAAGGAGAGACTAAGATAGGTGATTTCAGTTGGAAATTAAGCAGCACCAGTGGGCAATTTAAAAAAAAATGAAAGGAAGGAAAAAAGAGAGATGAGAGAGTCAGTGTAGAGAGGAAATCTGCTCTCTAATTTGTACTAGTTAAAAGTGTAATGGTCTCATCAGCAGATTTTTATGTGCATATACTGTATTTTTCTGTCTATATTCAATAATCCTGTATTTTTACTTCTTTCCTTACTGCCATTATGTATGCTTCTGCAGTTTTAGCATTTTAAAATGCTAAAGGCTTAATGCAAGAATATTTTGGGTTTGAACCTTTAAATCAGTTTGGGCCCTTTTTCCTGTGCAAGTGTGTGTGTTTTTACTCGGAGAGTTTGGATTTCTTCAAATAGTGAAAGGACACATTTTCATTAATAATTAGTAACTCCAAATTTGCTGTTATGGGGCATGTGCACATTTCTGTTAGTGTTAGCTTTAGGATTTACTTGTGCTCTGTCTGAAGTTGCACAGTTTCATGGCCAGGTTCAGCTGGGATTGTTTCCAGCACCATGAAACATGCAACACTATATTATAAAAGCATTAAAACAAAACCATACTCTATTTGTCCCAAAAAACACAGTTATAAATTATAAATCATTTTCACTATCTTTTTGATTTTCCTTAACGTACATATTTCCTGCTAATCCTCATTTGACTGTTTCATGGCAGCTTTTGTGGTAGTATCCATGTATGTCTCTTTCCACTGTGCTAAAACAAGAGTTAAATACACATTTGCCATAATTAGAGACTAAAAACTGATAAGATTGGACCCAAACAAATCTAAACTACTGATTTACTAGTTACTTTTTCAGTCTCTTAGTACCTTTTCAGCAAGGGGTGTAAACAGCTGAGCTTTCCCAGGGTGGTTTCCAACAGCAACACTCTGAAAATGTCAATTTTCACAGAGATGAGTGGAGTAAATTGCATGACTTTGGTTGTTCAAACACTTGAGAATATATTAAACTGGAGCCTCTACAGACATGTCTACACATACACACTCTCATATACAAATAAATATCTATGCAACATTCACACAAATGCGCACAAGTGCACATGCATCGTTTACATATACCCACAAACAGAACACAGACACACACACACACATTTTCACACTAGGCAGCCAAGGCAAAGCAGTAAAGCAGGCGTTAAACCCCGTGGGAAAGTTCATATATAAGACAATTCAGCTACTAAAAGCTTTTAACTCTTACTCCTAAAGACCCTTGTAGTCTGTTTGAGAAGTCATAAATCTTTTAGAGTTTGGTGTGAATGAATCAAGATCAAAGATTGCCTTAACTTACAAGCTCCTGATCCAAAAAAAGAAAGAAAATGGAAAAAGAAAAGAAAAGCTTGTTCACTCAAATATCTCACTGTTTTGGTTCTGACCCACCATTCAGATTTTCACCACTCATCCTTGATATCCAATGAATAAATGTAAAAGGCAACACGGCATGCACCCACTCTCACCTACACAGTGCACGCATACACCTACATCTGCAGAAGCATTGCACAGAACAGCACCATTGTGTGACTTTCTGTGAGTGATTACTTCAAGGATCGGTGAGTCTCACTGTCTGACTCAGCAAGACAGAATACAGCTGTCCAGCCTCCAACACGCACACACTTGTGCAAGCACA
The DNA here is from genome assembly GCF_001649575.2 of Kryptolebias marmoratus. NCBI lineage: Eukaryota > Metazoa > Chordata > Actinopteri > Cyprinodontiformes > Rivulidae > Kryptolebias > Kryptolebias marmoratus. The sequence continues at coordinate 24,293,541 of NC_051438.1, read as the reverse complement.
CACCCACACTCATATCTTTCCGTAGATCTATCTATTGAAAACACTCTAAACACAGTAAAAGATTGAAAAAAAAGAATATTAGTTCTTAAACTGATCATGTGACTTATTTGGTGTTGCATTCATTTCATGAGCTCTCTTTGTTCTAGTTCAGTTTTAAGTAATAGAGAGAGGTATGAAGGAGTTTAACCAATGAGTGATTGAAAGAGCAAAGTGTCCATGTGTTTCCCTTTGCCTCCTCTCCTAAAGCTATAATGAGACCTTGGTGAAGATGCTGAGTGCTCTTCACACAACTCAATGAGCCTTTTAGGCCCTTTGATAGTTGGCTGCTTTTCAGCATCTGTGTGGGAAAGCTCACAGAAATAAATTACAGTCAGACCTCAAGTCTAAGCAAAATGAACTGCATTAGAACATGCTTGCTTGAATATGTAGATAGCAAGCATCTGTCATTTCTGTGAGTGGATGGATATGTTTTTTTATTGCTGATTTATATAGATTACATTCATTTGGCATAATTGTTCCACTTGATGCCAAAAGGCTTTTATACCTATTATACAACCCACAGTGGAATTGTTACAAAAGCATTTTAGATTGGAATTAAATCTATCCAGTGTTTGATTTTTCTACAAATATACTAAGTACAGACAATGACTGAGAACAGCTTAAAATCACCTGTCTTTGAGCATGTTCAGTCTTGTTTGTTTCATTTACACAAAATATTTCTTAAAATGAGACAAAGTGGCACTGTGGGATTAGTTACAAGTCAAATTAGTTTTCGATCAGGCACAGGATTTCTCTGTTGATTCAACGAAAAACTATTTTGATGATCAACATTTCCATTTGATACAATTATGTCAGCTTAACCTTTACAACCGGTTTGTCTTCCACCTTATTTCTTGTCTGCCTATAAATGTTTTGCTTTAAATCTGTTAAATCTATTTTTTTCAGTCACAGTTATAGAATTTAACTTGATAATGGTAATACCATGTTATGAAAAACATTGATATTTGATTTAGTTGAAATTATTGGGTTTTCTGTGTAGTAATTATGATATTTCTCAATCTGATCATTATCAGTACAACAAAATCAAACATAATTTTCAGTAATGTTAAAGTCTTGCTCTAATACCTTATCCCTTTCTGTATTTTAAACTAAGGTACAGCTAAGTTGTCAGTTTGCTAAAACCAGATTTAAACCTTTATTATCTGTACCACTCATCTCATTAAACTACCAAACTTATGGGATTGTATTTCAACTGATGGTGTGTCCTATAGAGTAATTCTAAAATGGAAATTTGTGAATAAGTTGTATACCTAAAGACATGAACAAATTATGCTGAATCAGGTGCCTTCAGTCTGTTCACTGCATTAAACTACTTCATATTGTTTTTTGGTTTTCTTTTTCCAAAGTGTCTTTAGGTCTAAAAAAGATGTTACAGGACTATTGTTGTACACATAAACATACAGTACATAACAATGAAAGAAAAAAAAAGACTGCTTCATATTACATATAATATTTATAGTATATTAATAATAACAATTCACTTGCACTTATAAAATTACTTTGTTCTGCTTCAGTTTTATGGTTATTTTACTATAATAGAGTATTGATTTTAGATTTTAGATCAAAGTGGGGTCAAACACCCTGGACGATGTTTGCAGAAGGATTTCAAAAGAAAAAAAAATAGACATCATTTCTTGAAAGAAATGTTATAGTCCAGGATGATTGAAGAACATTGAGATAAATTATCTTGTTTTTACACTTGCAGCGATTAAGTTTTGTCTCTGCTTGTCAAAATAATCACAATCCTGTCTACTGTCTCCCAATAAAAAATATGCTTTTTTAATAAGGTTAATCGTAAGCATTTGTTCAGTTGTTTAGATATTCATAGGTTGAGTGAATAATTAGCGGGAAGGATACTTCAGTGAAAAACAAAATAATACAAGTGTATACAAAAATCTAATTCACTAATGGAAATAATTGGTTTTAAGTTGTGTTTTGTGATTCAGTAATCACTGCTCCTCTTTCACTTTATTTCAGCCTGTAACTTATGTTTGTGATTGCAAGAATGACTAATTGTATTGAACATAAAGTCAATATCAGCTGTAATCACAGTCATAAAGTTATAATGTTGGACTGTATTTTAGTGGCTGTACTAATTCAGACATTCTGCTTGTGTATTGATCTGTGTCTGTTAGGGCTGATTGAGCATAATAGAGACTAATGGGAAATACACTTTATTACACAGTCACACACTTGCTGACCAGACTTACGTATTCAACTGTACAGAAGTAAAAACAAACCATTAGACTATTGCTTGGTTTTCTTGTTATTGATTTTATAATTTTTTTAAATGTTTCTTTATTCTGCTTTTTCCAGGAGACATCTATAACTATATTTGGCCTGATCAAAGAAACTTAAACCATACTATGAAATGCTACTGTCATCTTGGTCACAACTCAGACCTTGTAGTCATCTTCAAACATTTTTATATTTTTCTACAAAGTTCCAAATGCAACTGAGCACTCAAAGGCAAAGTTCAGTGTGAATTTTATCTGAAAGGATATGCACCTTCGTATTGAAAGAAACTTTTTTTATTATGTTTGCAACACTTTGACAGTTGTAAATTTAATTGTAAAAATTACTAAATTTGTTAAAACTTTCATCTGATCACAACAATTGATTGCTTAAGAAATATGCTCTCATAGCTTACCTTATACTCTGTTTTGCATAGTATATGTTAGTAAATATTGGTGTTTCTGACTGTTTTGGAATGTAGCTTTATCATTAAAATTGTGCTTTTTTAACAGTCAGGATCTTAAAACACAATGTGCTGTGTGTGTGTGTGTGTGTGTGTGTGTGTGTGTGTGTGNGGTGGAGAGGAACCCAGAACGCATACTCCTCTTAAAAAACAAAAACTGATTTATTTAAGAAAGAGAAAACAAAAAGGCTGAAAGAAAAAGAAAGAAAACTAAACACTAACTACAGGGGATCTCAAGGAAACACAAGGAGCGAAACCTGAAAGTGGCAAGAGACCAACAATGAACCAGTGAGATTGGGATGGAAGAGACTGAATATAAAGGGCTGAGGGTGAGTGGAAGATTAACAACAGCTGAGACTAACAGGTAATGGGGAACAGGTGAAATGGGCGGGGTAGGCTGACTGGAAAAACACAGAGGAGATGAACTGAGAGAAAGTGAATAGTGGCACAAGGAACAAACTTAAAACACAAGTAAACAAAACAAAACAAAACAAAAAAACAAGGAAATCAAGCACAGAAGATTAAAAAATAACTCAAAATACCCAAATCCTGACAGTGAGGGTTGTTGTGTGCACATAAAGGAAGGAAAGATTGACGAGTAAGTCTTCGACCTCTGAGTATAGGCTGCGGCAAAGACACATGTGATAACATCACTCTCTTTCTCTGTCCCACAAGTGCACCACCCACAAACACACACACACACACACACACCGGCATAAACACCAGTGATAACATCTTCGTGGTGGGTTGCCTCTAAAGAGTCTCCTCCATCACTGACTGCAGAGGCTCTTTTACTGCAACAGAGAGTTCACCGCATTGTGAGAACACACAAAGACTGAGAAATGAGCAAACATGTACATGCTGACTTGAGAATACACACAGAAAAAGAGCACACATACACACTCACACATACACCCATACATATGAACATGTCGAGGTAGGCAAACACCCACACATACACACACGCTTTTTCAAGGATCATGGATTTCTCCTGCAATACCTCTGCAGAGGTCACTGCAGCCCTATCTCAAATTAAAAAGAAAAACGCTGAATAGGCATTTTGTATTTGAAACAATGTAAGTGGCAAACACCAGTGTTGGATCAGTCTAAAGGGTGTCTTTTACTGTGACTGCATACAGAGAAGAGAATCTTGTTTGAAATAAAAATCTATTATTTAATCTATATGTAAAGAGGACAAAGCATTGACAAAATAAGAGCTACATTTTTACTAATAAAATGGTTTTAAAACAGAAAAGTAAAACAAACACTTTATTCACAATAACACAACAAAGCAAGTATAGTACACAACAAAATCCACCCATTTTCTCAACCTGACATTCTGTGCAGGGTCACAGGGAGCTGGTGCCTATCTCCAGCGGTTATTGAGCAAGAGGTGGGGTACAAGCCTGGACAGGTTGCTAGTCTTTCACAGGGTCACGTAGAGACAACAAAGAAAGACAGCCATTCACACTCCCACACTTATTGACTATTTTGTGATACCAATTACCGTTAAACACACGTTTTTATTCTGTGGGAGGAAACCAGAGGACCATGTGACAATCCACACATGCATGTAGAGAACATGCACACTGGGTTTTGAACCTGTGACCTTTTTGCTGTGAGGCGACAGCACTAAACACTGCTCTTCTGTCATGCCAAAAAAAAAAAAAAACAATTTTGGAATTTGCAAAGGTTGTGTAGTTGTGGCAGCCATCTTTAGTGGGATTAGCTTCAAGAGTTAGTCAGTTGTAGATGTTCATCGGCTTATTGCTTGCTGAGATTTTCATTTAAACTCACCCACTAGTTCATGATTTTTATATATATAGTACAGACAAATTAATACACACACATACACACACAGGCACAAACAAAAACATTATCCCTCCACCTCTGCGTTTGGTGGTAGGGCAATAATAATCCTCATATTGTTTCTAAAGTTCATACATGTTTTCTAATCTCTTGAAACTGACAGATATGCCAAATTTTAAGAGTGCACACATGACTGCAAGTAAAAATAACCAGAATAAAATGGCCACAATATAAAGCACAGTTCTGGACTACTAGATTGTGATTTTAGTGTTTACCTTGGCTTAACTCATTCCAGTCGCTACTTTATTAAAGCATAGCAATGCTGAGGGGGTCTGAATAGACTGAGTGGGAAAATAACTGACAGGAAAATTGCAGGGGGAAATTATTGTTATTCCACAATTAAATTATATATACTGGGTGGAATCACCCCTGACAGGACTGACCAGAGTGGCGCTCCTCGTGTGTGAGTGTGTATGTTCGGGTGAGTGTGAAACTTTATCCGTCTACCAAGGCCACTGAGGCTACACTGGCAGGGAGGAGAATGTAGACTGAGAATCAGAAGGAGACAGAATTAAAGAGAAAGGAAAGTAACATCAACAATGAGAGCAAAAACAGTCTATTCTAGAACTGAGTGGGTGTTAGTAAAAACATAGCAAGCCCCCAGTAATGAATTTATATTGAACAGTTGTGACAAAAATCCTGGATGTTAAATAAACCATTTTTTTAATGTTGTGGGTAAAATTATACCTCGGTTACACTGTATGTTCAGACACAAACATATTGCAGATGCTGTGAAAAATCCTTTCATCTTGAATTGGGTCCATTTCTCAAGGAGAAATCTGGCCTTGTCTTTGTCTGAACGCATTAAAAACGGGCTGTCAGTTGTGAAAAATGAACTGGTTTCGGATATAAAAAATGACCGCTCAGCCTTCATTCTTTCTGTAACAATGATTCTTTGAATACACAAGGTTTCGGGTGATATGTAAAGTAAACTAGGTCTATTTTCTATCCAGTAAAATTAATGATCTGTGAAATCTGGGCAAAAACAAAGAAAAAGACTGTGCTGGCTTCTGTTGGCTCCAACTAACCCCCCCCCCCAAAAAAGAAATTACAGCAAAGTTTAGCTTTAGATTTCTGATGTAGCCTTGAATTCTGACTGAGTCCTGTGTTTTAGACTGCTTTTTTTTTCTGGGTCAAAATAATGAATTGACTTTAAACTATTTTAATGGTGAATGAGTAAAATATTTTTGTTGTTTTGTCAATTTTGTCAGATCATCATTTAAATTTACATGTTTTTGTTTAGTTTGTTAGAAATATGTCACATTTTTCTGTAGAAAAAAAGTGAAAGCACAAAAATCTTCACCTTTTAAATTAACCATTTATTGGGTTCATTGTATTTTTCTTTAGTTTCCTGTTTATAGATCTTGTTGAAAAGAACTTGGCAACTATGGTGGTTATTTTTGGCTTTTATCAAGATTTTTTTTTTATATTTTTGCTTGTTTCAGGATTAAGGAACTCATCTGTATTTTAGTGTAGTATTAATATATATATCAGTATGTGTAGATCGGTTAACAAAATCCCCAAATGAATTGCTTTGTTAGAAAAGTAGTTGTTTTAGCTTTTTTTTTTCTGCTCTCATTTTTGTCTCCATGTCTATACATGAAAAACACAGGAAAATCAATAAGCATTGTGTTCCTTCATCATTCTCACTGGGACTGCATGTGTGTGACACTATCCTTCCTTGTGCAGTAATGACTGTCAACCGTGTTCTTCATCCCTCTTAGGGTCAATACAACAAGAGACAGTTTAGCTTATGAGACAGCTAATAATCACATACAGCAGTGACCTGCTTATGAGATTAAAGAAGAAAAAAATAGTTATATGTTTGTGTGTAAAAAAAATAAATTAAAAGTCAAAGAGAAATCACAGAATGTGAGAATATACAGATTGAGTTTTCTGATACAAATATATCTTAATTTTCGTCTTTTTTTGTTAGGCATTTCTTTATCTAGCTAAATTGTGTCTTATGTTTCTTTAACTACAGAAAATGTAATTCAGCGGTTTGTAAAACAAAACAGAGAAAAACAGTCCTAAATATACAGATTAATATGTTTTAACAGACTAATAATAAGCCCTAAGGTTATATATTTTTCTAATGTGTGTTTCGTTTTTTCCTTTTTCTATCTTGTGTCTCTGTTCAGCACGCTCAACAATAACAACATCACCCTCATCCCCCTGTCCAGCTTCAACCACATGCCTAAGCTGCGGACACTGTGAGTATAACACACAATGACACACACAATTAAACTCATCAACAGGTACTATAAATGCTGACAAAAAAGGACACTGCAGTTGAGTATGAACACAAATGCAAAAAGATGTGAACTAATGATCTAATGGCATATATTCACTTACACACACACACACACAGCGCATGTGAATACACAGACTTATAAAGCACAGCAGCAGGGCCTGTGTGTCATCATCATCTAATCATGCCATAATAAGAGACCAACTCTTCTATTGTTTCATGACTGTGAATAATCATGTGGCTGATACACAAGCAGACATGGACTCACTATCTGGCACACTGCCGCACACACACAGATGGATACAGTGACACACAAACACAAATACACTCACACATGCTCACTTGTGTAATGGTAACCTCATTAATGCCACAAGAAAGGCTTGTTCAGGCTCTATAGTTCAATCTGCTTTGATTCATTAGAAGAAGCCCGCTCTATTGATGTTACTGATGGAAGCACAAACACTGCACACACACACACACACACACACACTTGTACTCGAACATGAACCTCAGGCTAAATCATCCCTTTAGATTGATTTAAAGAGGGCTTTGATTTTTGTCTTTTTTTATTTACTTATTTGTGAGAAAGAGATCTTTTATTTTTCACGGGAATGGCACAATATTTCAAAAAGTTCTCCCATAACCGTGTGGGACTATCTGAGAGGACAGACCCTCACTTGCATTATCTGTTTGAACATTGAGGTTGAATTCCCCCAAACCAGCATGGACAGAACAATGTTGAATGTCTTCTGTGGTCATATAACCCCATTTAACATACAGGAACAAATTTTTCTCAATACAAATATAAACAAGCAAGATAGTTCTTGCCAAAATTTATCCTTTGAAACATTTTCTTTTTTACCTTTGACCAACAATAGTTATGAACAGTTGGTCATATGTATCATATTTTCTAGTTTTCTTCATACTCCTGCCACTCTAGCAGCAATACAGCTTGAAATCAAAGTTTTGAAATTGGATTTCAGGTAGTGGCAGGACTGCGCAGTTGCCAGCAGATTGAGCGCAGCGTTACCAATATCCGATATCTTTTAATCAGATGTCCTCGTCCACTTCTGTTTTCTGTCAGCACTGAATGAGTGCCTCCTCTGATTTCCTTGTTCTTCCTCCCTCCGTTTCCTCCTCCTCACTGTTTATGCATTTCATTTCACATTGGTCCCATCCTTTTTATCCATGTACATCTCCAGTCACCTTCAATGAATTGTATTCTTTTACCATCCCTCACTATTTACTCTCCTTACTTCTTTTTTCCTAAATGTATTCACTCATGTTTTATCCCATTTGTGCTCTCCTTTCTGTTTCCTTTGTTGCTTTTTTGTCCTCCTTACCGTTATCTTTTATCCTCCCTTAAATCGTCATTTTATCATTCTTTCCATCCTCAATTTTGTCCTCCTGTTTATTCTACCAACTTTTTTTTTTCCTGTGTATTCACTGTCCAGAGCTCTGTCAAGGATTTGCTTCCTTTTTTGCATTTCCCTTTTTCATCCTCAGCTTTTTTTTATTTTGTTTTTTTTTCTAAACATAACATTTTTATATCTTAAGCTATTTTCTTTAAACTAAACTTAATACACAAATTTAGTTAATTTTTTCTCTCTCTCCATCTTAATCTGGTGTAGCTTCTCAATCAAGCGCAACTGGCCTTTTGTTTATGATTCCTAAGGATGTTTAGCCTCTCGAAATTGAGAAAGCCTACTAAATGTGCAGTGAAACATTCAAGAATAGATAAAAAAAAACAGTTTTTTAGGATCTCTATCCACTCACCAATCTGTTCTCTGTCCATCCAGTCTTATTCTGCTTTCTTGTGTTCTCCACATATTCTGTTAGAGGTCATGATACAATATTAGAATCTTAAACCAATGAAAAGATCAGAATACCCTCTGCTTGAGTGCACAATTGTCTAATTTTCTTTACCAAACATGAGACCGTTTCCCCCTTTGGGGTCAATATTGAGTATAAAGACATACAATCAATGAACCACTATGCACATTACCTGTAATCACCTGCAAGAAATAAATACAATAGACACATTCACAGTGACTTACAGCTGCACACAAATACAGTGTAGACACACAAGCACAGCATTTCTACTTACCCCCTGCCTGTTTCCATTCTCCCCTGAGTTTTAATCCTACTTGTCGGTAATTAAGGCTAAGCGGGGGGTGGGCCAAGACGTGGCTATCTCCAGGCGGGGATTTGACTATAAACTGGATTTATAATGGGAGAGCAGTATTAAATCCCACTGCCCCCGCTGCTAGCATCAATGAGACCATCTCTGTTCCATAACAGGATTTGTCCTCTGCTTTATTACAAAAGGAGGCCTGTTTTCTGAAAGGCTAGATATCCCGGCTGGCATATAATACGCTGACAAGACATTCTGCTGTTCATCTGCCCTTCTCCTCCTCCTTTTTCCTCCTCCTTCTCCATCTCATCTTTCCACAAACAGAGCAGCCTGTAGAGAGTCTTATCCATAATGAAACAACACCTGATGCTTTCTATATTATGAAGTACCTTTTATTATTACTACAAGTTAAACTTGTGCGGGTTCTTAGTGTAAAATGAAAAATCTAAAACAGCAATTGCAACTCTGTTGTATATTTTGTTATATTATATTAATATAATTTAAGTCGTAGATGATAGTGCCTTTTTAAACTTGCCTAAGTTCTACAAAGCACTTTACAATATTTTCTCATTCATCCATTCGCACCCATTGTCATGCAGCTTTTTTGCCATGTATATGTATTTTTTGCAATTATATTTGTTAAATAAGAACAGATGAAAAGGGTGCTAGGCATAGGCAAATTGAGTAAGATACACCCTTTTCAAATCTTTAAATCTACACTTTTAGCAGTTTTTTTTAGCTTGGTTCACTTGGCATACATCACATATTGTTGTCAGAATGCGTCCTTATCACAATGTACAGCTTTCAGGGTGCATTGGGATGTTTTCTTAGTTCCAAATAAGTTTTTTTTGTGTGTTTAAGACAAATCAAACATTAAGGTAGAAGGAAAATAAAAATGTGCTGTTATCAGATGATAGAATGATGGGTATAAAGCTGAAAATTATTAAAAAGTTGAAAGAGTTTTTTAAACAAAATCAAACCCTTAAGACTGCTTCAATTTTACCAATTTTATTTTAAGCTTTTCAAACCCCTAATGAAGACTTTGTAGTTTCTTAAGGCAGTGTGTGAGTCAGACATATATTTCTGTCTTCTGAAAAAAGGCACTGTGACCAAAAAGAGCACAAGAATCACAGACCCCTTTTACATTTTTTAATCATGTATTTCTTTTTTCATTTTTATGACATTTTTGTTTCATTTTATCGTCATTTGGGATGTTTAGGTTTAAACATACTGAACAGAATAGAAATAACCTTTGTTGTCCCTCAGTGGGGAAATTTAGGCGCACCAGCAGCAAAGTGACAGGGAAATCAGAGAATGCAGATTCACACAAAGGTAAAAAAGAATATAGAAAAACAAAAACAAAATATGAATAAGAGACAGTACAGTAAGGGAAACTTTACAACATACAACATACTATGCAGTTATTAAAAATAGCAAACCCAAATTCAAAGACATGTCCAACTGTGTAGGATAATTTAAAGTATGTGCATGTGCACATCAATAAACAGCATGTTATGTTATGTCTCAAAAATATTAATCTTTTTCTTTATCCTTTCTTAGACGTCTGCACTCCAACAACCTCCACTGTGACTGTCACCTGTCTTGGCTCTCTGATTGGCTCAGAGCCAGAAGGGGCTTGGCCCCCTTCACGCAATGCATGTCTCCTGCCCACATGAGGGGTCTCAATGTCCCAGATGTGCAAAAGAAGGACTTCCTTTGTAATGGTGAGTTGACAATCACACAAATCTGAATTAGATGTGTATCAAATATCAAAATTCAACCTACCAAGCTGTCAGTGATATTTATTAATCTTATCTAAAGGTGCATTCACAGTATTTTAGTTTAAAAGTTACTGTTAACCAATTGGCCCTTGCAAAGCCACTCTTGTGTTTGTTTATCTGGAGGCTGACTAGATCACAGATCCAGATCCATTTAGCTGCCTCCAAGTAAGTCTCTCATCCGGTGACTGACTCTACCTCTGACATCTCAGAGTGCAGCTGGCAACAACAGTCTTTGTTTCACTCTCCTTAAGTGAGCTGAAGGGTCTGAACCTGCAGCAAGTGAAGAACCAGTTAGTGTGCAGCTATACCAGCTTTACTGATGCTGCAGAGCAGAACAAACACTGTTGTTGGCAGCTGCAGTCCAAGAGGATGGAGCTGGAGTCTGCCTGAGAGAGATGCACTGGAGAGGCAGTTAAATGACAACAAGAGCTGCTTCAACAACAAACTAGCCAAACTGCAGGTAGGAAAACACATGTTGAAATCTACCTCAGTCGTTGCTGGTGAATGGTCACTGAATTTGGAAAAAAAAAATTAAAATACTAGTTTCTGCTCTGCAGCTGCACTATAATAATAAAGCAACTGTACATTTGGAAAGAGCAATAGGTTCAAGAAAATATATATTTTTTAATTTTTATATTACTTATTTAGACATTGAAGTCAAGAACAATCACACTTTGTGCTTCTGATTATTGTTTTGTCAACATAAAAATAGCAATGTGAAGAATGTGATAAACCTAAAGGCCATTAGAAGAAACTGTGTTGTTGTCCTCTTCTGAGACTTTAGGGTTTCATTTGTAATACTGAAAAAAAAAATTACACTGTGTTCAGCATGTAATCAGCTGAAAGGTCAGCATAAGATTGGTAGTGTTATCAGCCACAGATAGTAAAGGCAATGTTTATTGGCTTCTGATTCAGCTGTCTGTACTAATAAAGTGCCAGGCTGCTGTTTCTCTCTACTAGCCGGAATCTTTCTGCTCACATGTTCTATAAAGGACCACTTGTTCTCAGTCTCATTTCTCACTCTGTGTCATTAGTGAACCTGTTTCTTTTTACTTTCTTTTGTCATGTTACTGCTTTCTGCATTTGGAACCTTTCCCTTTTGTTACATGTTGTTTTCTTTTTTTGCCTTCACTCTTGTTTTTTCAGCCACTTTTTTTTTTGCATATTTAATCTCCTCTTCCTCATATCTAGCAATATTTTATGTGCATATTTTGACCAAATAATGAGAAACATTAGTATTCAGCTTCTTCCCGTTTCAATATCAAAAGATTGCATGCTTCCACGAAAGACTTTTTATGCATCAAAAACACACATGCACACACAAAACATCACAAGAGACTAAAATTGTTGCTTTCTGCAGGTCCAGCTCAGACAGAGTCAAGGACGTGTGCTCCTCAGGTAGCCGTGTGTCCACCAACCTGCAGCTGTAACAACAACATCGTGGACTGTCGTCGTAAAGGCCTCACTGAGATACCAGCAAATCTCCCAGAGGGCATCATGGAGATGTAAGGGAGCCGTCTTTATTTACATCCCTTTATTATTTTAAATAAATGTCTTTAAACATCTGACTCAGAGGTTAAAAGAATTTTACGCAACTGTGATGCAAACAAGCATATATGTTCACAAACAACTAACTTACAGTCCTAAGACCTCTAGATACACCATGATTACTCTAAGAATCAACATTTAACCTAAATTGCTTTTTAGTGGCAATGACTTGCAAGCTGTAGCCAAATTCCATTTTTTTGCTCCTCTTACTCTCATTATTTTGCTTTTCTTGTACAAGTTTAGGCACACACACTTTCTGATACACTTGCAAGCACATACACCCCATCGAGGGACATGTTTGATATCCGTATTGATCGCTGTCCCCTGCCTGTTTGCACAGAGGACAGCTGCTTGATTGCTCTGTGACTAAAGGAGCAATTCCCTACCACATTTCTACACCAAGATTGCAATACTTCCCTAGCATAAGTAAAGACACTCACCCACAAATACACAACACAAACACTGAAATGTAGACAAATACATTTCTTGTTAAAGAAAAAAATCAACAAGAATACAAATGTAAATGTAAACAGACATATTTGGTGAGTGGAAAATACAACAGACACAGTTAACAGCACTTTGTATGAAATCACAAGGACACACCAACAGAATTAGCATCAGATCAATTATGATAAATGTTGATGCTTCAGCCAGAAACAATAGAGTTTAATAGGATGATGTATTGTCAGTCCTTTAATGGAGACAAAGTCATCTTTCTAGATGTCGGTGGCAGAGATCACTACCAAACATACAAGCATGTGTATATACACAACAACAGCAGTCAAACGATGTGTATGCGTTTGACTCCTCCAGTCAAATGTAAAGACTATGGGGCCATTGCGTGTGTTTGTGTTAGTACCATATTGTTCATGTTGCATTAAATACAAGATGGGAGAGATTTGTATGAGTCAGTTGTAAGTGTGTGTAAATCTGACCCACTCTGCCAAAATCCTCCTGTTTCATTTGTCATGTCTTCCTCCTTTCACCTTCTAGATCCTTTGAAAATAGTTTTTCAAATGTGTTCTCTCTATTATGTAGTTTAATATTGATCCTCTGAGTGTCTTTGTCTCGACCTTGTTTAACGGCTCTCTAATATAATTTGTAACATGTTGTGTGTGCAGATTGTTTTTGTCAGTATCTGTACATGCTTAATTGTTTTTGACCCCTTGGTAAAAATAAAGTGAAGCTGGCTGCAAAGGGAATGAAGTGCCAAAATATTTGAGGCCAAAGAACAGATACCTGTAGTGTGTAGTGTTGTGTTTCGAAACCTAAACCACATATTGCACAGTAAGTGTTTAATTTAAAAATCCAATGTAGGACTGCTACTTGATAGCAGTCATGAATCGGTTTAATAAATTGAACTAAATTGCATTTATTCCCTCAAAATGTGATCAAAACTAAACTTTGAGCCAACATCATCGCAGAACACTCATGATGTTGATTGAGAGATACAAAAGTAAAGGAGCACAAAAAGCAAATATAAGAAAAGGAAAGTGGAGGTAAAGAGCTGGACAGAGTGGAGGCAGAAGAGAAGGATAAGAAGAAGAAGAAGGATGGATTAGTTTTCATTTATCATCCTGACAGCTGACCCTGTGGCTGGCCTTGGGACCTCACCACATCCACCACTTCTCTAATTTTTCCTCTCCTCTCCTGTTGTTCACACTTTTCCACTCCTCTGATTTCTCCTTGGCCATCCCTCCTCCTCCTTTTGTATTACTCTAATATCTCTTTCCATCCTCTCATTTTTTTTATCTTTTTGCTCATAAATGTTTTATTTCCTTCTTTACAACTCATTTTCTGCCTGCATCCCTTTCTTTTTGTTTTTACAACGAGGTGATCTAAAAAATCTATCTATAGATTGTTATTTTGTCTGTACCCCCAGATAACAAAAAATAATACCCCTAAATGGACTCTGTGCCTGTGGGTCACCACATGGTAATAGAGTAAACCTACCAGTGTGTTGTAATGAGTCTTCTGTCTTCCAAAAATCGAGATGTAATAAATTTCCTCACCCTTAAAAAGTTTGGAAACCCAGAAAATATTCATAAATGCATTCTAGCTTGGAAATGGAAATATATTTAAAAAGTATGAATGAAAATTAATGAATGTTAATGTACTCTTTCTATGTACTATAGACTATAAAACAGTCCTGCCATGTTTAACTTAGACTAAAATATCTGTGTGGTTAGGCATAATATGTTAGCCATAAACAACACTCGTGCCGTACTATGTCACCTAACATTCATGTGTGTTGCTTACTTTTTGAACCACTAATGCATTGTCAGCATGGCAACTATTGTGGTCAGCACTTAGTTGGTTGCCAGAGTAATCTTTTTTGTCTACACCCAGATTAAACTGATTTAAATCATACATGCTAAGTGCTGAGCTGCAAAACTTTAGTGTTTCAAATTCTTTGACCTTGACAGGATTCAGTAGACAACGCAGATCATTCTACAGAAGAATTATATAGATGTTGATTAGGAGAGTAATCTTTCAAACTTTTTATGTTGTTGTGTGGAGAACAGTGTTCATAGTAACCTGAAAAAGGAGCAAAAATGAACCTAATATGTCAGCTGCAAAAAGCTGCAATCAAAGGCTTTCAGAAATGTTTTTGCAATGTGTTATTTAATGGTAATTTTAATTTTACTTAAACAATGTTGTTAACAATCAAATAACTCTGTTCTGTCTCTTTTTTTCTGATTTTTTCCAGTCGTTTGGAGCAAAACTTGATCAAAAGTGTCCCACCAGGAGCTTTTTCGACCTACAAGAAACTCAAAAGAATGTAAGTCACATGTTTTAATAATTTTTCCTTCATTATTAATGCTTTTATTACTCAGTTAAAAAAATTATGACTTTATTTTCCAGAAGGCTGTCAGTAATGTTTTATCTGTCACAATTCCTTTAAATAAATTATCTTAAGCTCTTTACAAAATAAATAGTCTGATATTTATTCATTGTTTTGTCAAATAAATGCATTAAAATGGTAATTACAACTAGATCAATAACTTACAGACATTAAGCGGTGGAAAAAATACCCTTATCATGTAATTACATGAAAAAACTTGACGTGCATAGTTGTAGACGGTTGTAAGGACCCATGGGTTCTTACAGATGGAGTTTTAACCTCACTTCAGCAGCAGAGTTTAATAATATATCTTACAGCAGTGAATGATATGAACTGCACTTAACATGCCACTGCAACCAGCTTCTCTTCCTCCGTCTTGTTCTTGCTGTCCTGTCACTTTAGTTTTCTTTTCATTCTCTTTGCCCATCACTCTCTCTTTCTCTACCTCATTTACTCGCACGCTCTGCTCCTCCTCTGGTTTTTTCCTGATTCTTGTCCTTCTGCCTTGACCTCAGCTGATGCATTCTGGCATGATCGTTTGTCAGACAGTTCTAGGACATTCACGCAGAATGAACCCCATTACTGTGCATTACAGTAATCTCATTCTCTCCCCAGTGACTTAAGTAAGAACCAGATTTCTGACATTGCTGCGGATGCTTTTAGTGGACTTCGTTCACTCACGTCTCTGTAAGTATGGCATAAATATATGCAAACATACACAGAAATGTAAACAAAGGTTTGCAATTTCAGACATCTGGCTAATAAAAATATGTTCACAGTTGATGTTGACAAGTGGAACACAACACAGCAGCTTTTGTGTTGTGCATGTGTCTTTGAGAGCTGTTTTGTGTGTATCTATAAGGGTAAATGTGATAAGAACATGGCAGGCAGTTTAATTTGAATCAATCTGTAGCATGAAAATGAGAGAAACAGTAATACATAAAGGGCCAGACAAGGTGAACTCGCTGAACACGCAAACATGTGCACATGCACCAAGCCAACTCAGCTGTACAGTAATGTCACTCAGAGCAGATCTTCTGCTCTAGAAACTCGCAGTGGTGTGATGGAGCAAAGTATATGACTGCAACTGCAGTAAGAAACATTAATGATCCAGAGGAGTTTAGTTACAGCGAAAAAAAAGTCTCAAATTGAAATAGCTGCATGTTCTTGATTCAACGATTGAAGATGTTTTTTTTGTCTTTGAATACAGCATGATGATTCTTCATCAGAGGTTCTCGAGCTGAGTTAGTGTGATGAGGATTTTCCTATCGAGCAAATATATTTAGGGCTTATCTCACTTTATGTGGAGTTGAATATTTGTAATCAGTGTAATGGAAGCTAACTACAAAAATATAAATAATACATTAGACTCTTTACACACTTCAGGTATTTTAGGATATTGTACTCAACACATTTTAAAACCTTCAAGTAAAAGAACTAACAGTAGTACTCATAGCTCAATCTGTATAGGTATTCCTCTGAGCCATGAATGACTTTAGTGTTACCAGGTTTCCTTTGTATATTATGTAAACTAATTGTTGTATTGTTTTGTGTTGCAGGGTCCTGTACGGCAATAAGATTACTGAGCTCCCGAAAGGAATATTTGATGGACTGGTTTCACTGCAGCTTCTGTGAGTAGTGTCCCTGGTCTGTTGTTTTTGTGTACCTTTAAGTATTTGTGTTTCCCTTCAGCAAACCTTGAAATGCATTACTCAGTAAAGGTCTGCAGCATAATGGTGGAAAAAATCTATGTAGCTTCAGTCACTTTTAGAAAATAGCAGCCAATAAAAGCTGTTCAAAAAGTGCAAACTGTGTTTGTTTTGTGGCCTGATTTCCAAACCTATGTGAACGCAAAGAAAGGTTATTTAACAAAACAGGAGACACATTCAAGAACCAATATTAACTAAAGATATTGAAGGTAAAACAACAGGACATGAATATGTTTTTCCAAGACTCAAACTTGACTTCTGACAAATAAAAGCAAATTATTTAAGTGCCATCACCAATGATAATTGTTGCCTATTACCTGCTTGTTTGTTCCTAGACAGAACTGGGCTTTCATATTTGTACACATGTCCCAACTCCTTAAAAAGCATTCAGTATAAAAATTATATAAGAGATGTGGACATTATACTTATCCCTGAACCCTTGTAGATGAATAATAATAAAACTGAAACCAATAACTGTGGAAACATGCCAGAAAGAAAATCAACTTTAATTAAGATTTTTATCAAACCATTTTGCCTGCTTACTCCCCCCAAAAAATGTGGTCCTATTTGACACTATTTTACAAGTGCTGTTACTCCATCCTGGCTTGTTGCTGCTTCAGACAATTGTGATTGCTTAATGAAATAGAAAACCAATCAGTGTGTCTTTTCTTTTACATCAAAATGTTAATTTGGTTCAATAAGACTATTGTCTCCAGTGCCTGTGGAGAATAGGTGTGGCTATGCAAGGCTGAAGTCCTACTGATCGCCACTGTACTGCAATAAAAGCACTGCTGCAAAATCCCTTCTTGATGCTTTAACCCTCCGTCTGTTCTTTATCACACGTCCATAGAGAAGACATTCCTAAAATGTTCAACATGGAACAAATACTGTAATAGAAAACATAAACTTTCATTGTTCTTCAACACTGTAGTGTTTTCCAGCAGGAAAACTATTAATTCTGTGAATAATTCCTCATGGGTAAAGTCTAACTGCAACGCTGGTTCAGCATGTTGTAAAAAATTCTATAACTGCTACATAAGTAGTGGATGTGGCATATGGTCCTTGCAAATGCCGCAGTCCGCTGCAGAAGCAGCTAATGTTCTGGGCTTTTCCGTCGTAAAGTGAAGTGAAGCAAAGAGAATGAGGATGAGTGAATTTAACCCACAAACACCTTTTACAGGCTTACAGAATCATTTGGATGCATAGCAAAATACAGAAAGAATGAAAGGGTGGGGGAGTGAAAGAATAGTTAATTTAATGGATAGATGAATGGATACTGAAAGATTGAAAATGATCTACTGTTGATGTAAGGAAGCAAAGAGATGTGGAGAAACACAAAGGCAGAAAATACTAGAAAAGAGAGTAATTTGAAGCAGAAAGAGAGAAAATTAGTGTTGATATCACAGTATGTGTGATGTGACATTACCATTTACCAGCCCCTATTGGAAAAGCATTTTGCCTCAGATCTAATGATGCTGCAGGAATAAAACGTTAAACACTAGAACACTGAATGCTTCATATTTATTCATACATGCATGCATGGTCCCATAATAGGATAATTTAGTATAGTTTCTGTGCATTTGTGACTGAATTATTCAATGAATAAATATAGTTCTAAGTGGCTAGTTATTCTTTTTTACTTTGCTCATTGTAAAAGGACAGTGCCTGGGGGTGTTGGCACATATTCAGCAGGCACAAGGAAGGAATGTGTTATTTAATATTTTAATTCTGACATGAGAAAACCTCCCACGTCCAAAAAGTCAATCAGCCCCACAAGAATGATGGTATTTTCCGATTTCATGTTGTGACTATAAATTAAACTTTGCTAGGCAAGGATGTGTTTATTGCTTTGTACCACTACTGGTCTGCTGTTGATGTTTTATGTGCTGCTTTGTTTTACTGGTGCAGTTTCAAGTAATTAGTTCCCCCTGTGAGCTGCCTAATGAGGCGTGGATATGTCGCAGAGCAGCATGCGGGTGTGTGTATCACCTGTGTGCGTGGACGTATAAACAGGTTGTGCCAATGCAGGTGCTCGTTAGAATGACTTGAGATAATTAAGCTGAGCTGCTGTACCAAGCACCGAGTTACTCACTTGTCACTTGAGAAGAGGACTAGAGGAGGCAGTTGAACATGTGAGAAAAGAATAAAAACAGAGAATCCAGCTGGAGACAAGAGAATGTTGAGAGTGAGAGATGAGAAAAAAGGTGGAAAATGTCACAGACAAGGAGCAAGAAAAGAGTAATTGTAGGAGTGCAGGGGAAAAACCTGACAAGTCGGTTACATTAGCTAACAAGGAGCAGGTATGAAAGAACAGAAACAGAAAGAGGGATAGAGGTGAAAACTTTTCTTGTCATTTCCTTAATCCCTCTATCACATTTCTTATTTCCCATTGCCATTCTCCTCCATTTTACCTGTCAGTCTCCTTCACTTAAATGTACACCTGTGTCACTCCAAATTAAATTTTCACCTGTCCCTTCACTGTTTCACTTCATTATTTGTCTCCATTCCCATTCTTATATATTTTCTCAGCCCCCTTCCTTTTTCTCCTCACCATCTGTCTCTCCCATCAAAACGAGATATTACTCTCACACATATAACGGAAGATATTCCCCCTCCTGCCAGAGAAAAGGAACTGAAAAAATATAAAACCACAATTTTCAGATTTATGTGTCATGGGCAGAAAAAATATAATCATGACTATGTGTGGAGAGGGGGGGGGNGTGGAAGAAATAATGTAAAGGAAAGGACAGTGAAGTTAGCTGGTGATTTTTTTTTTTTTTTCAGAAAAAAGATATTTAATTCATATAAGTGAACAAAATGCAAAACTAAAAAAAATATTCTTGTGTGTTTCAGATTGCTGAATGCCAACAAAATTAACTGTTTGAGAGTCAACGCTTTCCAAGACCTACAGAACCTTAACCTTCTGTCACTGTATGACAACAAGCTGCAAACCATCAGTAAAGGACTCTTCGCTCCTCTGCGCTCCATCAAGACACTGTAAGTATACAAAGACTATGTTCTGAAAACTGTGAATTACTGACGGCTGATCACCTGGATGCCTCCTTTGGTATTCAGGGAAGGTTCATACAAGAGGAGATTATGAGGCAGAAGATACTGGTGGGATTATACTGGGTATTCTCTCTGGCATGAGAGTGCCTGCCGAGCTGACCTTGGGTTTGCAAAGAAACAGTAGAATTAGGGAATTGGGATTGAAATCTTGAGTTTATTTGCTTCCTTTGCTGTTTTTGCAACACAATTATTTACAAGCATGTGATAAAGATGTGGGTTACAGCAACCAGAAGCTATTTGGATAGTAGATTAATTGTTTCAACTTTTATATGAAATGTCAAACATGCTCAGGTCTCAGAATCTGAAGTAATATGGTTCCACATACAGCAGTGACCTCATTATATTTGGCTGGTTCTGTCAGGTGAAGAAGAAGCTAATTTCAGACATCTTTAAGGTCCTCAAAGAAATTTTAAATGTGATGTTTTCATTTCTAGGTCTTAAAGTCAAAGTTGTTCAAAGTAAATTAATGTATAACAAAAACAGCCACATGTATCAGTTAGTCTCAAGCATACTGTAATCTAAGCATGATAATTCAGATAAAAAAATACTTCAATAAAAAATGGCTGTGTGTGGTTGCTCTTTTCTCTGCTTGATCTTTAAATTCAAAACAGAATATGAACAGTAAATAAAGACTGTATTACCAGATAGCAACTGTTTAAGTGAACAATGCCAATACAGGTTGAGTCTGAAAAATGTTTTTGATTTTTTAAAAATATTTTTTATTATATTCACACCTAAAACACAATCACAGAGACAACTGCCATGACTTTGCAGTCCTCTTCTTTTTTGACAATGTAATATCCCCCTTTTTTCTCTCACCTTTCTTTCTAACAGCCATCTGGCTCAGAACCCCTTTATGTGTGACTGTCACCTGAAGTGGCTGGCTGACTACCTGTTTGACAACCCAATAGAGACCAGTGGGGCTCGCTGCAGCCACCCCAGAAGGCTGGCTAACAAACGAATCAGCCAGGTCAAAGGGAAGAAGTTCAGGTGCACAGGTAAGTAATGACTTCACACAGATGCACCTAAATAAATAATATAATGCTGAATAAAACAGCACATTTATGAACTCTGATGTCACATTGCATTTAGTTCGAGACATCAAAGTTTTCTTTCTTTTATTTAGGTTGCAAATAATTTGTTTAGGGTTGGTAATAAATGTTGTTTTAACTGCTTGTGGATTTCTCTGATGATAACAAAGCATTACCACTTCAAGTTGATGTTGCTACATTGATTAGAGGAAAAAATGTCATTGAACTGACACTAACAGTCTTCATGATACGTTCAATAATAAATCATTTGTAGCTTCATGAGTTTGTTAAACATCATTTCCTCATTAATCATTAATCCTGTTCTAAATCATCTGTTTGCATAAAAGGAATTTAGATGAGATAGAGTTGTACACACACAACTGGAACAGACATTTATACAAATCAAACATTTCCACAATATTTAGATACAATGAAAAATGTCAGCAGGCAAAATATTAAATATTCAATAAACTCCAGTTTATTGGTGGGTGTAAAGAGAACTGAATTTTTGTTTACTAAACAAACAAACATTCACATAACAGTTCCCGCTTCTCTCTGTGTGATACAACATTATTACTGTTATTTTCTTTCATACGAGCCATGGGTGTTACTTATTACAACGCAGATGTACTCTGAAAGAGCACAATCACTAACTCAGCAGGGAGAGGCCATAGACTGTGATTGCCCACTTTTGTGAGCGTGTGAAACCGAGTAACTTCATATAAATTGTGTTATTTTCCTTAATAGGCAGAAGCATGATTTGATTGAAAGGTCTTTAGCGTTTCTCCTACAATGAACAATAAACTCGATGATATGCACTTCACTTGTGCTGTTCAGGGTCTCTGTAAAACTTTTTTTTTTTAAAATACATCAGCAGCTACTATGTTGAAACAAGAAATGGACACAAAATATATGAAAACACCCCTTTTTCTTCAAATTATTTGAAATATGTCTATCACTGATGCCTTAGTTACTCACATCAATACAGTTTGCCTGTACCATTTGTACCATTACTTTCCCAAGACCCCCCCCTTCTTTATTTTTTTCAAAACTGACACACTGTTACTGACATATTTATTACCATTAAACATTTAAGGGCTTTAACCAAAGTGCACATTTGCTACATTTTGAGCTTACTCAGTAGAAAGCAGATAACTGATATTGGTGCTTTACCCTTGGAAGTAATCAGGCTAACTAGATAAATTAAATTCTCCCAAAGCTGGTTATGGCTGTTATCTCTGCTTCAGTCCTTCCTATCTGCAGTCCCATGCCTCTCCCTGCATCTCTGTTCTTCTCTGGACCTGTGTGGATATTTTTGCTGCTTGTGGGCAGTTCTCTGTTCCTGCCTCCTTCCTGTGTGGATCTGCAGCTGTTTGTTGCCTCTCCTGTCCTGTATGGACCCTACTCCCCTGACTGATTGGTGCAGCTCTCTGTTGCCCCACCTTCCTCCTGTGTGGACCTTTATGCTGATTGGCTCGTGCAGCTGTCTCTTGTGCTTGATCTAACCATGTGGCCCCGCCTATTGTGACATCACATGGTTCCGTCAAGCGCCAGGGACCGCCCAGCACACACCTTCATGCCTCTCCCAGCCAATCACACACCTTGGAGCAAAAACTAGCGTTTAACCATTTTGACTGTTTGCTTGCATTTATCTGACTTATGTTACATGACTGTAATAACTAGGTTTGAAAAAAAATGCTATATAGATAAACAACTTGACACTAAAGTATGTATATCGCTGTGAAGTATCAGTACTTTCTTAAAACACTTGTTTTTTACAGCTTTGCCAGTGTTGGTTTCCTGCCGTTTTCGTTTTAGTCAACAGCTCTCTCCAAAATTTATGGATTAGGTTTTTATAATGTTGTTTTAATTTTTACACAAAATAGTTTTGAAAAGCAAAGTTTTTTGATACTGTAAATTGTTACAAAAATAACACATTTTTGCCAGCTTACAGTCATTCTTGCTTTTCTTTTCTTTTTTTTTCTTACAACTTTACTCGCTTTCCTTCTTTTGCTTATTTTCTTGCGTAACCCAATGACTTACTTGGGGCAACTGATGTGTAAGTGCTGATGATTTTTGTTTGTTGCACTGGCCATGTGGTTGCACATATACATGATTAGAATTTGTACAAAAAGCAAAACAGAGAGCAACAACTAAATCCATTGCTTTGTGATGCCAAACCTCAGTAAAAAAAAAAAACCTCCATGTTCAACTTGACTGCTTAACTACCAGCAAATATTCAAATTCTTCACAAGATTTTAAACAGAAACTCTAGTTATTACAATCTTGCTGTTTGCTTTGTACATTACTGTGTAGTGTTGGAAAGCATTTTAAGATAAATGCTTGAGAGAATATTCTTTATATAACTTGCTCTATGGCATGGCTGTGTTTCAGGTTTGCATGGCTGATCTGTTTCCCTGTGTGAATAAATATAACGTTAGAATTGCAAAAGCTGAACTTTCATTCTCTGCTTTGGTTTTTACCATCCTTCCATATTTGCTTTTATTTTTATCCTTGCCTTTTTCCTTCTAATAACTTACCAGCCAACAAAGTTAGAAGCAGCACAGTTATTATTTAAGATATTTCTTCATTAGAAGCAACTAGCCACATCCTTCAGAAAATAGATTTCTGTTAAAGACTATTGATTACATGTAAAGCTCAAAACATGATTTTTTATGTTATTTTTATTATTGCAACCAACTCCTCAATATGTGGTTTTATTTGATGAACAATCACAAGCAGAGAGAGAATTTGTGCCAGGGGAAAGTGGAGATAGAAAATGAAGGAACAAGTGTTTCTGCCAAAGCACAAACAGTCTGACAGGACATTGGTAAAAAGCAGAGGAAGTTGAAATAACAGAAAACAGATTGACAAAAAAATACAAATTAAGAGTAGGAAATGAAAGTAATGATAGCCATCAGAACTATAAAGAGAGTTCATTATGTGGAGCTCAAACACAAGTGCTGCATGATGTAAACCAGGTCTTCACTACAGTCAGAAGCAATCATAAATGATATCTGCTCGCATTACATCTAAATAACAGAGGTGGTCTCTGGCGCACCCTGTTAAACAAAAACATCCGGGATTGAACCACATTTATCTGTAAGATAATTTTATAAAACCACCTGGATGTCTGTCTGTTAATTTAGTTTAACGAGGTAGCCATACAGAATTGCCTCTCCTTGCAGCAATCGTGCAGGCTACAATATTATGCTGCAGGGACTAGTGCAACCTGTTTCTTCAAACAGATGGAAAAACAGTTTGATGTAGCTCATTTGTGCGTGTTTGGCTACACGTTATGTTATATTTGACATCTCAGTTTAGAAAAAAAAGTAAAAAAAAAAACAACCTAAACCTAACAAGAAAGAAATGGCAGAAATGCTAGCAATGGACTTTTGATGGCTTACAGAGAGTTTTGTTGTTTAATTAAAAATATTGTAATATTTTAGTAGCTCTTTTTCTCCTCTGTTTTTTTCATTGCCTTCCCAAATCTGTTGTTTTCTGTCGGATTGATCATATATTTCACTGCCACTTTACTCTTGCAGGTCAGGAGGACTACCGCAGCCGCCTTAGTGGCGAGTGTTTTCAGGATCTGGTATGTCCAGAGAAATGTCGCTGTGAAGGCACAGTGGTTGACTGCTCCAATCTTAAACTGACTCGAATACCTCCACATATCCCTGAGCACACCACTGACCTGTAAGTCAGCTAGTACTTTGTTATATGTACACACTTTCTACATATGTATGTTTGTTGTAAGTGCATTTCCTGCTAAAACATCACATAGAAGTCTTTTCTTTTTCCCTCAAAGCCTCTCTTGAGCCAGCACCATGTCTGGAAATATTCCAGCAGCTTTAGGCTTCATATACTACATGCAAGCACATTATGGCCACCCTCTGAATAACACCAGCTTCTCTCATTTATGAGAATTTCTGTCTGATTCTCCAAAATGGGAACACACTAACTCATGTCTGCTGCAGGTACAACACTGACTGATTATGAGTACTCTACATACATGCTTTCTGCAGAAAAATGAACTAGCTCTTTAGGGATAATTAATATTGCCAGTATTCCACAGGCTATTAGTTCACACTTAATTTGTCTCATATGTGTGATACTTTTTTCTGAAAACCTTTAGGTTCTCTAATCATTTTTTTTTTGTCGCTTTCCATTTCCAATGTGCTTTATGGTAGGAATGTACACTTTGTCCTCTATACTTGGTTAGAGGACACATCAAATTTTAATTCTGTGCTCAACAGAACACACCATCTCTTTTTTTACTTCCTGATTCGCTAAGAACACAATCAACCAGTAGGTTTCTTAAGGCTACAAACACGTTCACACACACTTACACATCCACACACACACACCCATGCACGCACACATACACAAGCCATCGCCCTGCCCCTCGTAACCCACCTTATCAAGGGAAATCAGAGGAGTTTGTGGTTCAGCTGAAGGCTTATATATATTTTACTCCCTGCTTCTCATCTGTCTGTCTTTCTTAGTGACTCTTTCAGCTGACCAAAATAAGAAATATTGACTTAAGCCCTTAGAGCTTTTTTATTATGTTATCAGTCTTCTAAAGAGAATAATTTACAGTCAATTAATTGTGTTGGTCTTTTTTCAGTTGATACCAGGGCCTGCAGAATCAACAGTAAAGAATTCAGATTTATACTTTCCAGAGCTAAAATATGCAAAGTAACCCCAGCAGTAAAAGTAGTATCATTTGCACACAATCACCAAGCTACTTCAGGCTTTGCAATATGTTACCTCACTTCTGCTTTATCCAGGTTGATCTCACTTTTAACACCTCGTATCTCATTAGAAAGTGTCCCCCTGAGCTGAACTTTCACTTTCTATCCTGTATAGTTTCTCCACTTTACAGCTTTCACACATACACATACACAGAATGCATCCTTTTAGCAGCACCTTTTTAGTACAAATTACCCCAATAAAGCAGATGTCTGGCTTCCTATCTTTTCAACTCTTTTCTTTTGGCTTAGAGCAATGTGGATATTGATGACTACATAGAAAAGATTCATTGCTTTTCTCCTCCTCCTCCTCTTCCTGGAAATTTTTATTTCTTCTGCTTTCTGTTATCTTGTGCTGCATTGGTCCTCTCCTGACTTGCTGCCTCTTTCTCTGTGTTTTAGTGCAAAAATGTTTTTTTAAATAAATCCCTAACTTGCCCTCTCCCTTTTTTTATGTCTCTACAGGCGGTTAAATGACAATGAAATTACCATCCTGGAGGCTACAGGGACTTTTAAGAAGCTTCCTAACTTGAAGAAGATGTATGTCTATATTTGAAAAACACAGGTTTTCATCTATATATTTTTTTTAATCATTAAGCCTGGAACTGTTGGTCGTTTTGTTTTTCTTGAAAACTGCTCACATCACATCAGTCTAACAGTATGAATGATTAAGAAAGATACTTTGGAAAGAAACTGTCTTACTGTTTCCTAAGCAAATAAAGGGAATGATGCAATTACATGACAGGAATAAATTGATGATGACAGGGTTTGATAAATAGAAGGAAAAGTTTAAAATGATTAAAACTGAAGGCAAAATTAACAATGAGGGACGTGCAAAATGAAAACTTATAAAGAGAAAAGGAAAGTGATAAACACACATGCAGAGAGAGTTGAAAAAACATCTGAGAGACATGATTGACCTATTGGAGGAAGAAGGTTTAAAGGGAGACAAAGATCGAGAAAAGGGAAAGAAATCTGAGAAGTATGGATAAGACAAATTCTAACTGAAATAGAAGATGGACCTTCAATTCAGATTTACAGTCAGTCCTTATCAGCATACTCTAGGTTTGTGTGCACTTGTACTTTGTGTGTGTGTGTGTGTGGGGGGGTGTCAGAATAAGATAGAAAAAGACATAGAAGAGATGAGAGGTTGATTTATTGGAGAGGAAATTGCTAACCATCTCGCAGTGTCACTGACAATATAGATTGGCTTGCACTCATTTTCATTTTCCTCTCTTCATCTCCCATCCTTACATCACATTTCACTTTATTTCTGCTTTGATACATTTTACCATATGTTTGTTTGCAATCATTTTTTTTACTGTCATGGATGATTTTTTTTCACTCTTCTCCCCATCTTCCATAAGGCAGATAAGAGGAAAAACAAAACTATCTGTGAATGAACGCTACAACAGCTGCGATGGCTATCATCTGAAAATATTGTTTCTTTGGCCAAGCTCTCTATTTTCCTTTATATTTTTCTCATTGTGAGCAAGGGAGGGAGATTGAAATCATTTTCAGCCATTTGTGACCATTTGTCTCATTTACTTTTATGTGTGCACAATTGTTGTGCGCTTTGTGAGTAATAAAGATGGCTTGCTTTTTTATCAAAGAATGTCTTGTAAAAAATACAAAAACGGATATTACAATGAAAGAATCAGGGGTTTACATGTTTACATTTAATATTTTAAGGAACATGATTAATTGCAGCAATCAGGGACTGTATTTGTGTTTGTGTGTGTGGTCTTCTCAATCCTTTAGTAATTCATAAGAACAACTTAATTTGCAACAACTTTATTTAATACTTGCACATGTTAAATATGGTGCAAAAATATTGATAAATAAATCCTAACATAAAAAAATGTCACATTTTGTTCTTCCTGCAGCAACCTGAGCAATAATAAGTTGAGAGACATTCGTGAAGGTGCATTTGATGGAGCGAGTGGAGTTTTGGAGCTGTTGCTAACAGGGAACAAGCTAACTGGACTGCAGGGACGCATGTTCAAAGGCCTGAGTGGCCTCAAAACTCTGTAAGTCGAAATATACAGTAGTTTGTGTGTTTGTCTGTGTACTTGTGTTATCTTATATACCTTACAATGCATTATAAAATGCAGGAACACTGGCTTTCATAAGCATCAAGAACAAATGATTTTGATCATTGCATGAATAATACGATTTTAATGTGTTTATTATTCTTAATAATTATGCTAATGCAGTTTATTCAGATATATTGCTTACTGTTTGAGCATTTCTTTTTCTTACAGATGGCCTTAAAGTTCTGTTATAAATGTGATATTCAAACTTTACATGATAACTAAGGTTTGCATTTGGCATACCATAGCCTTGAAATGTTTCTTGTCCTGACTAAATCTGAATTTAGTATATTGTGTTTCCCCTAATTTGGGTACAACAATATACCCTCTAAAAGGTAGTACCCATGTAAAGGTCAAATGACAGTGTACAAAGCCATACAGTAACGTGTGTGTGTTTTTTCTCAGTAAAGTCTAGCTAATGCTATCATGTATATATGTGCTGTCTAATGATTCTCTAATGATATCATGGCTGTCCCTGTATTATGTTAAGAGGCTCCCTGCTTCAGTAACAGCCTTACTAACTTAGTTAGTGTGTCCCAGAGATGGCTAATGCTAACTAACTCACTTATGGCTCCACATGACTGCATGTCAAAAGCTAATGTATTATAAAGTCTGTCATGGTTGTTCAGTGGAGACTGGTTTAGATTTACTCCTTCTTTCAGTTTTATCTTTTAACCATGTTATCGGATGTTGCATTAATTTTACACCTCTATTTAAGTCATTTGTGAATGTTATACCCTGTCAAAAAATGTCTTCTAAAATTAAAATTATTAAAGTATTATATACAGCATTCTTGAAATAATAAAATAAAATGTGATATTGTTTGTTAATAAATATATATTGTTTATGTTTTCAGCATGATGCGGAGTAACCAGATCAGCTGCATTGACAACAGTACATTCACAGGTTTGAGCTCAGTTCGCCTGCTGTCGCTCTATGACAACAGGATTGCCAGCATTGCCCTTGGAGCCTTCTCCACCCTCCACTCCTTGTCCACCATGTAAGTCATTTCTCTGTGAATCACTTCATCAGTACGTTGTTAAATTCATGCCTTTTGTATGTCCATCCTACCATTTTTATCATCTCTCCACATCACAACCTTTTTGTCTCCATTTTTAAAATCTGACTGCATCTCCCATCTCATATGTCTTTTCATTTTAGTAGTTATCCTCTATAAAGATCATGCGGGCACAAGTTGTTCTCAGCTTAATATTTTTGCACGTTGCTCTCTGGACACAATCATCATCAGATTCCCTCCATCATAATTGAGTAGATTGGTTTGGATCTCAGGACATTTGTTATCAAAGCCATATATTTCAACATCTGCACACACACACGCATGACCAAACTTGGACATGAATAAGTTTAGTCATGCATCTCTAAAATGCACACACCTGCTACAACAAAGTCATGAATCATCGGACGATGATTCATGATTGTTCAACTGATATTTGTGCATTTGGCATGGATGTGAGCTGGTTTTTAAAAAGGAGCAGGATGCTTTTATTAGGACGAGGATGTTGACTGATCTTCAGTTTGTGCACTCAAATACAGAAAGAAATAGACTTGTAAAGTCATAAAAAGCAATAACTTGCCACATAAAACTATGGTTTAAGGAGGGAGAGTTGGACGGAGGTCAAAAGTGAATTAGTGCATGTTTGTGTGTGTGTCTTTATTTTTCCTGTCCTCTGACCACCCTGATGTGAAGGTTGTAAATAATATATTTTATCTTCTCAGTAAAACATCACAGGTTGAATATTAAATATTTTTTCTTAGAACAAAAAGCCAAGTAGAGACAGGATACGCCTGTTTACACTGTCTTTACTTTCCTCCAAGCTTTCTTCCCTTGTTCTGTCTTTTGTTCTTGCTCTCTGTCCTGCTGTGTACCTGTCAACTTTGATTCAAGTTTCTACCTGAGTCTTTTGGGAGAGGAGATGGAAGAAAAGAAAAGGAAAATGAGGACATAGAGGTGGATGATAGATGGCTGCACTGTTGCAGAAAGTCGAGTTTACTCGGTGGGGCAACAAAAAAAGGAATGAAATTACATTTTATTACACTAGACTCAGGTAGAAACCATTAATTCCTTTTTTAGGTTTATTTCTTCACTGACTCTGTATAGTTACTTGTAATACAGTTTTTAAACATTTGTCTTCTCTCTAGAATAAAAGAAAGATGTACAGGTTTTTGTTTTTAGACCTTATATCAGGCCCTTTATTTTCTTTTCTTCACAATCTAAATTATATTTTTTCCTATTTAAAGCAGTACACTATTATTTTTGTTGTGCACAGAAACTTTACATTAATAAGTGTGACAGTGAACATAACAAAAGGTCGTGTTATCTGCACAAATCTCTGAATTTTACAGTGAAATACAACATTATCTTTAAAATTAATTGTTTGGCTTTCTGCAGTCATTTGCTAAGAAGTGCTTCACTTCATATTGTTTCTTTAGATATCACATTTCAGTAGTTTACTGTATTAAGGAAAATTAATTGTTTTCTGAACTTAATATTCCACCTATTATAACAGCCTTTCTTTTTCTTTTGTTCACTCTTATTTATTTGAAGGATATGTCTCAGCTGTGTTGATTTTTAACACTGCAATAAACTGAGAAGAAAATGTCAGAAAGTTCACATAACATGGTTTCAACTTTAGTTAAAATGTTCAAAACTTAATCATTTATCCATTTCAAGTTTAAGGGACTTCTGCCGATTTAGTATGTGCAGCTAATGCCTGGTTCCACCTTTTCAGTTTAAATATGCCTCAATAAATGTTGCATGAGGAATGTTTAAAAAGCATCAAAATGCATTGAGAGGTGATCAAAAATGAATAAAATGAGCAGATAACCTTTTCTGTCTGTCCCTCATAGTTTCTCATTCTTTTTCATTCACAATCTTCTTTGTACTTCAAAAATGAATAAAAATATCTGATAACCTTTCCTCCGTGTCTTCCCCTACTTCTTCCTCTTTTTGTCTTCCATCTAAATTTATTCAAAGGTGTATGATTGACTGAAAAGAGCTTTTGTCGGTTGCAAATGCAAAAAAAATATATTATTTATTATTGTTACTGGCTTCCAAAATCATACATTTTAAGTCTCAGATCCTGTTGTATTGTTAGTAATATTCAAATAATTTGAAATTTCTCTTTAATTTGAGGTTTTCCCTCAAAAGAAAGGAATGTAATTTTTTGATAGACTTTATGAACATAGTTTCTTCAAGCAGAATTAATTTGAATTTGAAAATGACTGTGATGTATGTTTGAAGGTAGTTCATATGTTTAATTTCTCATTTTATTGAACCTACTTTACCACTCTTCCTTCTTTGTGTCAACCCTCGCCTTTTCCACAGTAACCTTCTCTCCAACCCATATGTGTGTGACTGTCACTTGGCCTGGTTGGGTCAGTGGCTGAAGAAGACCCGGGTGGTGAGCGGGAACCCTCGCTGCCAGAAGCCAGCCTTCCTGAAAGAGATCCCCATCCAGGATGTGGCTACCCCAGACTTCACGTGTGATGGTGAGCCTTTTTTTCTCTCTGCCAATAAGTGTTCTCTTTGGCTGCATAAAGATGTTTGTAAATACCATTTGCTCATAAAGCCTTAATAAAAGCTTTAAACAAATGACGTGTATGAGCGAATAAATAAAGCATGTGTCCTCAGCAAATAAGAACATGAGTCAGGTGAGATAAATGCTTTTTTAATATGTACTTGTATCTCTTTTTTTGTATTTCAATAATTAAATCTTACATTTTTTTAGTAAGGCCATTCAGAGGAAATTATTTGTCCATCCATCCATTTATCCATCCACCCATCCTCTTAGATTTTTTCTTTTAAGTCATAGTCACTTTGTCTCGTTCTGTTTTCTTCACCTCCACATTTTTTTTTAAATTCATTGCACTTTTCTAATTTCCTGCAGCTGTGCTGCAACCATTTACTGAAAATGAGTTTGGAAAGTAGTTAGCTGGGTTGGTTCAAGTAAGCAAACACTAAGATGGTATCAGACCTTAACATTCATTCTTGAATTTCACACACCCACAAGTACACAACTCTTTTTTTAGACTCAAATCAGCTCCAAAAACACAAATTATAAACAGACCACACTTGAACTTATGAATCCCAGCTCCTACGGTCTTTTCAATGGCAATAAATATCTAAGTATGACCTTTGCTTACCCAAATTAAATTAAAACCATAAATGTCTTTCTGACTTTAATTCACATACATGTAATCATTAATGCAGATCAGATTTTTTTAAAACCTTCTCTCATGGCACACTTTGGCATCAAAGATCTAAATTGTCAGCATCAAATCAATTGTTCTTTGGTTCAAAGTCCATCATCAAAAGTTAAAAAATATCTACTGACACTCAGACAAATAATCTTTACAACATAACCTTCAGTTGATGTTCTTACTCTGAAAGTGTAAATCTCAAACTGTCTCTCCGAAGAACAAAGCAAAGGGACACACACACACGCACACATACCCATACACACACATGAGGTCCCATGACCAGTCTATTTTTAGTTGAGTAAAATGGCTGTTGAGGTGTCCAGATGCAGCCGGGGGAAAGGTAAAGTTAATTGAATTTGTGGGAGGATATTTAGCTCACATTTAGATGTTAGTTCAATTAGCCAACTGTAGTGTGTGTCACCCTCGGGCTACACCTCCCACAGGACTCACAGGCTACACATATCAGGTTAGACCCACATTCACAAATGCATACAGTACACGACTCTACTCACAGACCCAAAAGTGCTCATTTATTCAATATTCAGACATTAGGCCAATTATAAAACTACAAATTGAATGAAAAAAAATGGCCATAGGTTAGAGGAAGTGTTAAAAACCAAACGTGCACCAAACTCTAAATCTGCAACATAATTTAGTGCACATCGTTGGCTGCAGTTCAGGAGGAAGAACAGTTGACAGCCTTTTGGAATTTCAGTGGTTTGATTCCTTACATGAACACATGCTGAACTGTATTTGGGCAAAACACTGAACCCCAGGAAGACCTTCACTTTCCCGTACACGTGTCTCTTTTGAGTGAGCGACTGAAATGGAATGTGGCTTATAGTGCAAAGTGTTCTGAGTTGGTCAATCAGACTAGAAAAGCTCTATATAAGTCACATGACAGCATATTGAATGCAAGGACAAACTCAAAATAAAGTGTTTCTTGTTTCCCTCAAAATTCCACACAAACTCAAGTTACAGTTGTATTAATACTGGCTTAGTTTCCACTCCTCATTATCCTTCATCATGGTTTTATCTCTGCTTGTTTTACATTTGGGACCACAGATCAACTACTTACATACTGCATCACTAGATTAGAGCGGTGTGTGAGATTGTGTAACAATGAAGGAAAATGGGAGCGAGTTAGGCCAAGAACAACACAGAACACCCAACTCTGGTCCTTCTTATCTGTGTGTGATTACAATCACTTTGGGATTTTTTTTTCCTACAAGGTGTTTGTGCATATGTGTGAAGTGTAGCTGCATATTCTAAAATTCAACTGTGCAGCAACCTTTGTTATTTTTCTGTGAGATTTTTAAACATCTGTTAAACATTTCTTATAAACAAATATCTGTGGATACACGTGCAAAAATTATGAAAAGATCCCATAAATTTGTTCTAGAGGTTTTGCAGTTTTTGCTTTGACATCTTACATTTTACCTAAGTTACTTAAGTTACCTTTTTTTTGACTAATTAACATTTTTTTCTACAATTATCTATTCAAAATCAGTGTGACCTATTTGTAGGTCCTGATCTAGGTTTTAAAGCACATCAGTGAACCAGCTTTAAGCAGCCCCTGTTCATTTGACATGGATCATAAAGTGCTCTTAAAAACTGCTGAGTTGAATGAAAATGATGAAAATGACAAAGTGCCACATTAGTATTTCTGGCTTTATCGCTGCCCATTTACTTTTTCATTTATTTTCTCCCTTCTCTCTTGTCCCCTTTATGTTTTAATCTGTTCCTTTAGTTTACATATTTTATCTGTTTTCCTTTTCTTTCCTTCTGTCTTTACACTCCTCTTCCTTTTCTTTGCTTTAGTCTTCTTCTCGACTAACTGTTTTTCCTTTCTTTCCAGGTGCAGAGGATAATGGTTGCCTTCCTGCATCTGGTTGTCCTGATGTCTGTACGTGCTCAGATGGTGTGGTGCGATGCAGCAACAGAGGGCTGCACACTCTACCCAAAGGCATTCCCAAGGACACTACAGAGCTGTGAGTCAGGCATTCACACAATGAAACACACACCCGCATACAAACTCCGTCATCGGAATACACATTGACAACAAGCAAATAGCAAAAAGAGCAGACATATGCATCCAAACACACAAAAATGGACATTTGTCAACACGCCACAATTGCGCAGCTCTACAAAGTCATGACAAACATGTACAAAAACAGATATTTCTTTGCTGCATCTCAGCTCTGATGTATCAGTTTCCCTTTGCTGTTTCAGGAACTAGCAAATAATTTATTGAAAACACACTCACAGAACTCGCTGCGTTCATAGTTCAGTTAGTTCAAGTGCTTTTGTGTTTATTCATTTGGATATTTAAATATCCAAATGATAAATATGTGTATTTCAATCTCTCCACTGCATCCTGTTAAACTATCAGAACACCAGAAGCTAAGAGTAATACCAGTTTTATTACGACCAGTAATATATCGTAAGGTGAAGATGGATGATAATGTTTTTGCCCATGTCTGTGTGTATGTGTGTGTGTGCACATGTGGCTGTCTGTTACCAAAATATCTCATAAACCACTGGACAACAAATTCCTGTCGTAATCACTGGAAGTTGATGTGTTAAGAAATTGCACAAGATCTTTGTTTAAAATTTTGGCTGAGACTCATTCACAATTAATTACTTTGGGTTACATATCATAATATTTCATGACCTTTTGCATAATATAATTTTTAAGGTTTGACCCGAACAGCAACAACTCCATTATTTCTCAACATAGTATGATCTTAGTCCCAAATTCTGGCATGGAAGGTGGTGGGCGATACGCATCCTTTCAAGGAATGCTAGACCTTTAATTTTATATTGCTGCAAATTTGCAATTAAATGTAACCTTGCAGAAGTCTGTGTAATTAGAAAATAGATCAATAAAGGAAATGTCTATAATGATAGTAATTGTTGGAATTGATATAGTATAAAAACAAGGCTAAAACAATGTTAATCAAGATTAGGAAATTTAGAGAGTACTGAAAACTAAATCTCTACCAGTAATAGTGAATTATTGCATTCACTTGCAGAAACGCTCACACAGCCACATGCACTCACATAAACACAAACAGAAAACTCTCTTAGCTGTGAAATAGGTCTGTGCTACAGGGTCAATAGCAGTGATTAGGTATTGATCAGGCAGAAGAAGACACTCCATCATACTGTCCACATAACCTACTTATGACCTAAGGGAGAGAGGAGAGACCATTAGATCATAAAAAATGTGTGCATCTGGGTGAGGTTGAGTGTAAATGTTTGTCTTGTGTCTGAAAAGTCCCACAATGATTAGTAGGTAAATGCTGTATACATAGTTGACACATATCTTGTTTTAATCTTTGTTTAAACAAAATGTAATATGTTCTAAAGAAAATGCAACTTTTGTTGGGAGTCTGTAGAAACAGCCTGGTGACGTTGGTAATTTTTTTTAAAGATACAGTAATGAAATATACTATTTTGAATATCATTTACCTTTTACCAAAAGAGAATTGATGGTCACAAAGGAGAAACAAGTTAACTTAACTGTGGCCACAAAAAGTAAACATAACTTATAGAATATGTTTGTTGTAAACCAAGCACACTTTCAACAATATGGCCATATTAGCATATATAAAAATTGATTTATTTTATTTTGTTCCATATTTTTATTACTAAATGACAGTCAAGTCATGATATGACATGTTACTTAATTTCATTTCTTTTTTCTCACTGCCACATGTTTTGAAACCATTGTCACAAGATGGACTTCAAATGTCTTATAATTGTTAATAGGCTTTATATGCGTCTTTTATGACTGTCTTGTTTATTAGTACTGTTTAATCCTGAACCATAAAACCATTCCCAAGTTCTTCTGGCCTTGTGCCAGGTTAAATTGCATTGTAAAGTCTTATGACAATAATTTGAATGTGGAAGTTTATTAATCAAAGAAGATCCGATAAACCATATTTTTATCAGAACCAGAGAGATCACCTTGATGATCTGAATAGATGATCAGGTTCAAACCTTTTTCTATATTGTAACCACAAAAAAAAAAAAAAAAAACATTGTGTGTGCCATTAGTAGATTACAAGCTTGTGATAATTAACTAGTCAATCTGTTTGTGGTTCTACGCAAATTTGTGTTGTTCCGACCCCCAGAACTGGACTCTCCCACACTGTACAAATTTTAAATTACAAGTTGCTAAATTGCCCAAGATAGTAAATCCATCTCTAAATCTTTATAAACCACTAAACTCCAATTTGCTCATTTAAGTGAATAAAATACATATTTTTTGCAACACTGCTATAGTTTAGAAAAATAGCTGTGTTAAAGTTTTGCCAAAGCTCATTGTGTTCTGAATCAAGCCATATCCATGAACAAAATATCCATGAATAAAGTGTATTTTTTATCTTAATTGAAAAAAAATAAGTCAGTTTGTTTAAATTTCCAAACCAACATTTAAACACCTTACATTTTCATCTTGTCTGGATTTTGTCTCTTCCATCTTTCAGGTTTCATACTATTATTTGTCAATCTACAATATGTAACAGTCAGAATTATTTTGCCCCGATGGCTGTATCTGTGTATATGTGCCACATGCTAAATTATCCATGCATGCTTTCCTTGCAGATACCTAGAGGGCAATATGCTGACATCTGTGCCCAAGGAACTGGCAGCCCTGAAGCAGCTGTCACTTGTGTATGTAACATAACCTTGAACAAAATCCACAGGAATCCTACCGTAGTTTATACAACTGCTATGGTTAAATTCACTAAGTTCTGTTTGTCTTTACTTCTGTTCATTTACTTTGCACCTGTATCTACACAGGGACCTGAGCAACAACAGCATCAGCACATTAGCTTCATATACCTTCAGCAATATGACTCAACTTGCAACACTGTGAGTTTCTATGGCAACAAACATGTCATGTAAAAACAAGTTTTTATCCATACCTCAATGTCATTCATACTCTGTGTTGATTTGAGGTTTGCATCTTCTGATTTTCTTTTTTATTACCATTCTGTAATTATTTTCTCTCATCTTTATTTCATCTCTTTTAAATGTTCCTGTCTGTCTTTATGCTTCTGTACACTTTTTACCTCAATTTTGACATCACTCTTATCTTTCTTTTTTCATACTCTTCCCAACTGCTCCTCTCTCATTTCTGGCTCCTCCTTTATCTTCTTTTTACACCTTCTTTTATGTAATATTTCTCACATATCTGACATATTGTTTTTCTCTTTTCATAATCCTTTTTTTTTATTGTGTTTTGTAATTCTTTTCGTTTTTTTCTGTGCAACTTATCAGAATAACCCACATTTTTTAGCACCTCTCTTCCTGAGTTTTCTTCTTTTTCTCTTTGACTTTACTGGCACTTAGATCAAGAGGAAAAAGAGAATTTTATTTTGGACTATTTTAAGATTGTCTGTTTTTCTTTGAGCTTTAGGCTTAAATGGCATACTACATAGAATAAAATCATGGAATTTGCATGTCTAGGCAAAGTGGACAGAGAATATTTGTTCTTTTCCAGTAACGCCTTGTTTTATATTTCATATGGTTGCACCAATGAACCGTTGAGTGCTGAACAGTGCAACCACAGATTACTGTCCGTCCACAGATAGCATCACACTTTCTGTGTCTTGCCTAAAAACACATTTTAAGAACTGAAGGTTGTGGTAAAGAAGAATGTGTTTGACTTTCCATATCACATTTTCCATGCACACTATTGATTTTTTGGCTGTTAGGTTCATTTTTCAACCTTCTATGCCACTTGAATCTGAAAAACAAAAAGGGTCTTAGTTCTTGTATCTTTTGCAATCAGAATCAGAATTTCTTATTGCCAAGTACATTTGCACATACAACAAATTTGCTTTAGGGTCACAATGTTTCATAGTTTTCAATTCTTTTTCTTTCTCACTTTGAATATGCCTATTTTTTTTTCTAATGTTTCCAACAAAACATACAGGTTGAACACTAAATCTATTTGAATATTTTTATGTCCCCCATCACCTTTGTGTTTGTTTGTTTTTCTTCTAGCATCTTGAGCTACAACCAGATTCGCTGCATCCCGGTCCATGCCTTTGATGGGCTCAAGTCACTTCGTCTGCTGTGAGTAGCACGCTTCATTCACAAGTGCTGCAGTGGATTCAATATTCAAAACCTCCATTGCTGGTTATATTACTGAGCTAAATCAAAGTTTAATCGCTTCCCTGAATTCAGGCCAGGTGGCATGTTAGGACCCAGTCACAGTGGCCAAATCATTAGTTGTTTCAGGCTGTTTAAGGAGATAAAACTGACAGTTTCTCATTTCTTGAATACGTTCTCTCTATCTACATGCTCTGGCATCTCTCTGTCATGCTGTGTGTCTCTGTCCATCCATCGTCTCCTCCTTTTCTCTCCCTCCACCCAGGGTTGTGTTTGATGAATCGACTTTCAGCCTCTGTTTCTCTCGGCCATCCATTTGGTTGTCCACCCTCTGTCTAAAAAACCTGCATGCGTGTGCACACACAGAGTGTGCATGTGAATATTTCTGTCTGACCACCCCCACACATTGCAAACAGCTACATACACACAAACCTGAATATACACAAATAATGCATGTGGGGAAACAAGACAAGAAGAAAATACAGATTTGCACCTCCATTTATCAATGAAAACAGAAGTCACAGAGTTTATTGATTTTTACATGTCCCATATGTAGGACAAGAAATATATTTTTTTAAGTCTGCTTTAAGCTGTGATAAATATGGGATTCGAGTTTGTCACACTGCAAAAATAAAAAATAAAAACAAAACAAACAAAAAAAAAAAACACCCAGGCAAATATGAAAGATGATTAAAACAAATCAGTTTATATTTTTTTATTCTAAGGAGAAGGAAAAAAAAAACACATTACCCTAAAAACATAACCTTTGAAGGTATTTACTGGAGCCCAGATTAACTACAAAAAAAATGGCCTGAGTTGGACCTTAAGAAACCAACACTTACCACAATTAATTTATTTGATTACAGTAGGCAAAACAATAGATACGGGACAACTCTTACTCATAGTTGAGAAGTACTCTTAATGCACCAGATTTCTTTAAGATGATAAATAGGGAAGAGGAACATTCCTTTGCTGGTATTAATGCTTTAGCCTTAAATTTAATGTTGCTCTGGCAAACATTTGTGAAACCATATGGCCTAAATGGGTCTCTGCAGATGTTGATGGTTACCATGTTAATCTACTGAGCTAACGTCAGTGATGGTGTCAAAGTTTTAGATATACAGTATTTTAGTGGGTTTTTAGCCACAATATGAGCTCTACTTAGTTCATAAAATTATTCACTTTGTTTGCCAGCAGATCTTTTGAGCAGGAATGCATTTGCAGGATGTCGGCAGTTTAGTTTAATGTGAGGTAGATAGCATAGCGTAGTTAGCATGATTAATTAGATACTAATGCTGAATTGGTACACAAGCATTCCTGAACATCCTTGCTTACCATCTAACATCTTTTGTGACTTGTGTAATAAGCAAATTTAATGTTTTGCTTTAAAGTTTGATACTTGGCTATAATAAAGCTATTAGTGGTAAATAGCTGAAGCTGCATAGAAGCTACAGATCCACATTATTTCTAATATTCAGCTATTTGAAAACATGCAAACTAATATTGCACCATAATTGAATGTGAGCTAGTGGGAATTTTTGAATACTTCTAATAGTAGGTAGTCCAATACAATCAATGTATAATGTGGGTATAACAAAGATGTAAGGCTTCATTATACAACCAATGTAATGAAGCTGATGAAAAATCTCCATTGACAAACAAAGACATTTAATATAGCAGTCCTTCCAGTGCAGTCTGGTAAAACACCCCTGGATATTTTTTGTTTTGTTTTGTAATAGAAAGAGCCCACAATAAAGCTTTGCCATCTATTGTTGTTACAGAGCAGAACAAGTGTGTGTCTCACTCTCTGAGATGACAGCTTTGTTTTTGACCTTTCTCTGTTTATTGACTGTATCTCCTATGAAGTTTTCACCTTGCAGACTTTTTTTATTCTTTCTTTCTTCCTTCCTTTCATTTTAGTTGATGTTGCCGTGGGGACTC
The DNA here is from genome assembly GCF_001649575.2 of Kryptolebias marmoratus. Lineage (NCBI taxonomy): Eukaryota > Metazoa > Chordata > Actinopteri > Cyprinodontiformes > Rivulidae > Kryptolebias > Kryptolebias marmoratus. Next base: position 24,253,414 of record NC_051438.1, on the reverse strand, counting down.
TTCCCTCTCTGCCCCCACATAGCAACTGGTTGCCAGGCAGTCATCACTGTCACTTCCTCATTACCCACAACCCCCTCTGGGCCAGTGTTGTGCAGGGTCTGCTCGACCACCATATACAGATGCACAAACACACACAGAGATGCACTGAAACACTTAAAAGACATTAGGAACCTACACAAGCACACAAACACAAATCTTTTTACTGTGACACTTGTATGCACACTGGCAAAAGCTGACCTCAATGCACACACTGAATTATGTGCACACACATACACATGCACGAGACTCTGTTTTCCAATACTCTTGGTTTGATAGCTGTCCCTTGCCACATCCCTTCGCTCTAATGGAATGTGAACTTATATCCAGAAGGCAGCACACTCAAATGGATAGACACAACAGACACATACAGAATCTGCAGTTTCTGGGACCTCAACTGGAAAGACAATAGACACACTGAGAAAGGTCTTTAGAGACAAAAGTTGAAACTTAAATTAAAAGTATGCGTCCAAATTCTGAACACATGAAGGAAATCCAATTGCCACATTAAAAAAAAAAAAAATCACACACCAATATATATGTCAACTTTCAGGTCCTGTGATACACACACCTACACACAAAAACGAGACAATTTATCTTCCATTCAGAGACTGAAAAAAAAGCTATTTATGACCCACAAAGAAAAAAAGCATTTTATTATGTTTGGTATTCCTTCATAAATGTTTTATTTATTTTTCATTATAGAAAGGGGTGCTTGGGTGTCAACGGCCAGAAACCACGAAAAAAAAAAAAAAAAAAATTAAATAGTTTACCATGAAGCTAGTCTCAGTTACATTTGAGCATATGTGTGTTGTAATCAGTGACTTGACAGCAGGCAGTTCTCTTTCATTTAGCTTTGAAATGGCCCATATAATGCACAAGGTTTCTTTTAATATTTTTGTAAGTTTCAAGTGCAGCTTTAAGTTTTTGGTCTAAATATAAAACAGTTATTGGCTTCTATATTAGTAGCTATGATAAGATATGTACCAATTAGTACAAGTAAGTGACAGCCTTTGTCAAGTTAACAAACAGTCTAACTAGTTATGTTAAAACAGCTGTTTCACATCCATTCGTTTTGCAAAAAGTTTATTGCTAGAAACACTAGGTGTGTTAATAATATTAATTGATGACAGGTAAGCATTAACAGTGGGTCAAAGCATCCCATTTATACATTTGGACTGGGTTATTACTGTGATTAATATTTATGCACATCTTTTCATTTCCCTTTTCCAGAACTCTCCATGGTAATGATCTTTCAACCATTCCCGAAGGAGCATTTAACCACCTTACTTCTCTTTCTCACTTGTAAGTGCAGCCTTATGTTACTGCTTTTCCTTCCTATATCAGTATGTGTCTCTAAAATGTAGGTCTCTATTATTTTGTTTCTTCTATTTGTGCACAGAGCTCTTGGTGCCAACCCACTGTACTGTAACTGTGACTTACGTTGGCTCTCTCAGTGGGTTAAGGCTGGTTTTAAAGAGCCTGGTAAGTTACCAAAATGGTATTAAAAATCCCTGTAACCAAAATATAGTGTTGGCATTTACAAAAAATTACATTACATTTGGCAAACTGGGAAATAAAACATATAAATAATTATTTTAGGCATTGCTCGTTGTGCTGGGCCACCTGACATGGCTGACAGACTCCTGCTCACCACACCACTCAACAGATTTCAGTGTAAAGGTAAACTTTTTTACAATTTCCTTGTATTTTGTTTCTCATATAGGGTTTTCTAATATCTCCCAACTGACCTGTTTTACTGCTTAAATAACGTGTTTTTAAAAATCCTTATACGAGTTATTTCTTGTCTTGAATCTGTGAAAGCCAATATTTTGACTTGTGTTGAGACCTGTTTAGTTTCAGTGCTCTTTGTGAGAAAGGTTATATGAGGTTCAAAATTTACATGATTATTCACATTGCAAGGCACTGGGTTACCAGGAATATTTTGCATTTGGCCTTTTCATACTTTTTATTACAAATTTGAACAAACTGTCTTTTAAGGTGAAAGTGTTGAAACCCAATCATGTTATTTTGACACAGCAGCTTTGGGTTACTTAAGTTTATCAAAAAGCCAGAAAAACATTTAAACTCTCAGTTAAACATGCTCAGTAATACATCTTATGTCTGTCCAATGAGATTAAAAATCCTTTTCCTCACAGTTGTATTTCACTAGTACAAATCAGAGCACAGAAGCAGCAGACTTCTTAAGAAAACATTCTTTAGTGCTCCCTAGCTATCAAACCAGATGGCAAAATAACTGGGAGAGGGATTTTTTGCATTATTTCTTATTGATCTTTTAACTACATATGCAAAAACAGCAGATGGGCACATTAACAGTCAGGCCCGCAAGGAGAAATAATAATAATAGTAAAAGTCTTTTTTTTTCGAGCGTTACAGTGCCTTTGGTGTGTACATTCTCGCATCATTTTCACTCAGTCAGTTGTCTCCATGTCCTCCTTGTCACTGTTTTGGTTCTTGAATAATACCCATGCCTCCCACTGGTACTCCATCTGTCTTTCTTGCAGTCTTAAACAATGTGTCAGTTTCTTAATTATAAGGTCTCCTCTAATATCTCTCTTCACTGCTCCTCTGCAGGGTTTCCACTCTACCTCATTTCCTTTAGTAATTGCAACTTTTTTTTAGAGGGTTTTACAAATATTTTCATTGTATGTCTACCTGTTATTTGTATATGTTTATAAGTTGAATTCAAATTATATAGATAAAGTACCATACAACTTACAGTGATTTTATATAAAAATGTATTTACTCTGTCTAAAGCTGTTACTAATTTGGGACAGTTCCAAATCTATTCGAATAGTTTGTCTCCAATTTTCCACACTCTGCCCATCAATGTTTTTTTAAGTTTTAATTCTTAACCATAGAAGGAGATTTTTTTATGTCAAAAACAAAAAATGTATTCAGAACTATTTTTTCAAATAAAACAGTGTCATACAAGACAGAATTTTCTGTTTGAAGACACTAACATCACATTGAATCACCCCCTCTCTTTCGCTCTCCCTCTTATCTAAGTGACCTGTTCTCCAAAATAAATCACGTTTATTGTTCTCCTCAGCACTTAAATTTTTCAAATATAAAGGCATTTTGTACTCCATTAAATGGAGTTAAGGAGGGCTTTCGCACATTATGATTAAATATATATGTTTACCTTTGCCCTCTTTCTGCCTGGTCTTCACCTCCCCTGTTTTTTTCTTCCTTTTTACCATTCTTCTGGCATCATATCCAGGCCCAGTGGCTATCAGCCTCATGTCCAAGTGCGCCCCCTGCTTGTCAGCACCTTGCCAGAACAATGGTACCTGTGTCTCCGATTCTGCTGGGTCCTATCACTGCACCTGTCTATATGGGTTCAAGGTGAGACAGAACACAGCTGCAGATAAAAATAAGTCGTAAGAAAAGACAAAAGAATAATTTAATTCATCTTTTTTTTAACAAAACATTATGTTCCATCTGCATCTTGCCTTCTAAAATGCCTTAGACTTTTGCACAGCAATAAATGTGTACAAGTCAGACTACACACCAGTTTCTTTCATATTTGTAAAAAGATCACTGAGTTCAAGGCTCTGTAGGAATCTCTGCATGCGATTATGTGTAAGTATTTTTAAAGATACTGCTGTAATCTCATGAGAACACACACCTTAAAAGCGTTTTTTTATAGGAGAACAAATTGTTGGGGTTGCTTTTAAACAATCACTTGCCAAGGTCACAGACTGGGAAACGAGGACTGCTGGTGTGTGTTTTTCTTTCAGTGATTGTGTCTACTGGGACATTAATTAAAATGTGTTAGAGGAATCTGATAAGAAGCATCAAACAACAAATTGAGCTGGAAAGAGTGACGAAATTTAGAAAGTAGTGAGGGAAATTTAATGACTGGAGACAGAGGGTAGATAAAGTGAGCTAAAAGTTAAATGAAAAACAAAGAATGGAATAGAAAAAGCAATGTGAGAAAGTAAGCTGAAGGAAAAGAGTGGTGACGAAGACCATTTGATAGAATGAAATAGTGAAGAAAAAGTGCTACAATGAAAAAGAAAAGAAAGAGAGAAGAAATCTTTCAAAATGAATGGATACAAAAAAGCAACAAGGAATGTTTTTGGCTTTTCCTCAAAAGAAGTGGGGGTCTGAGGACTGATGATTGGAACTTGAAACCATAGCAAAATGGCGTTGACAGAGAAGATTTATATGTGAGTCTGTGTACATAGTTCTAACATACATGATGCAATCTTTAGTGGAAGCTAAGAAATGCCTCCATGCAGCAGGTGTTTGGTTGGAAAATGAATTAAAGACGCTGAATTAGGTTTTATATTGTATGCAACTATTTTTAAGCATGAGCATTTGTTCTGCTACTCATTTTTAAAGATTTGTTTAAAATGTTTTATCCAAAAATCAGTAAGAATGAAAAAAATATATATATATTGAGTCACAATCTGTGTTCTTTGGTTGTTTTGTGGCAGATTTTGTGTTTACTGTTTTGAGTTTGTCTCTGTTGATCATTTTGTTCACTTTGATGTTTTCTTGTGTTCAGTTATTGTTCTTTAATTCCATCAGCCTTTGTTCTCAGTCGGTCCCTCAAGGCTGCCCACCCACCTACACCTGTTCCCTGTCATTATTAGTCTCACCTGTTGCCACTTCTCTAACCTGCCCCAGCCTTTTTAAGCTTCTACTCCCAGTCCATCTACAGTCTGCCAATGGGAGCTTTATGCCCTGTCAGGTTGTTCATCCTGGCCTTGTTACTGTTGTTGTTTGCTTCCAGGACAGCTTTTTATTTATTAAATCTTCTAATCTCCTTGTGTTTGTCTACATTTCTGGATTCAATTCTACAAGCTTTGATTTGTTAAATAATAATTGACTATTTTTTATCCAAGAATGTCAAAATACTTGTAGACTGACTCTTCTTGCTGAACTTTTGCAGGCTGCATGTTTTGTTAAAAGTTCACAATCTATAAAGTTAATTGTCAGTAAATACAAAGCAATTTGGAAAAGATGTTTTTTGGGTAATTTATTTGATTAGACTTTTACAACACTTGTTTATGTGCCTCATTATTTGTAGCCATAACCCATAAAAAATCTGTGTATATATTTAAATGGGTGTGTTTAGTACTTTAAAAAGCTTTCTTCACATACAAACAAATCAACTCCTCAAAAAGTTTACCAAGATCATATGTTCACTGGTCTGTAAATGGAGAGTAGAGAGCTCCAAGTGAAAAGACCTAAATTATGTTATTTTAAAGCAGTTGTAGATCATATTGTTAGTATTAGAAGATAATAATCATATCAGTTATTAACTTCTTCACTTTCACTTGTCTACTTGTGTCATTCAGGGTCAAGACTGTGAAATACCCATCAACGCCTGCATCAGCCTGCCTTGCTATAATGGAGGAACCTGCCACGTCCAACCTGGCCATGAAGACCACTTTAGGTACAGTATAGTTGACTTTTAGTAATTGAGAAAACTTTGCTTTTGTGTGTGTGTAACTTTGCCAGAAAATATGTTAATTTCTCACTTGCAAATCTTTTTTTTTTATTCAAAAGAATCAATGAGAAGGTTATTGAGCTTATATAGATTATTATATGTAAATGGCAAAGAGATTTAAAGCCAAGAAAAAACTTTAAGTCCTTTAGGAAACTGTTTAGCTTGTGGGGCAAATCCAATTGCTCTTTCTTCTCTGCTGTATTTCTCTGTTATTCTAAGATCTTTTAGGAACTTCACCCTGTGTTCCATCTAAAGAGAAAATTAACTTTACTCAGCCCCCAAAATATAGACAGTGTGATTAGAGTGGACAGCCTTGCTTCACTGAACAATGCATTACCCAGGATAACAACTTACTTTGACCTTATGATGTGTTTTTCTGCATGTGTGTGTGTGTGGAGTACAAATTTAAACAAAAGCAGGGCTGACATTTTCAAGGAAAAAAAAAAAGACAAACTCATTCAGGTTGCTCATTAGATTCTTGTGCTTTCAATCATTCCTTAACTATTTCCAGAAATTGGCTATAACTTAGCCAGTTGTACAGTAATTAGGCTAAAATTTTGTGAAGTAGTAGCAGAGAGTCATTCACAAAATATACTCCAAGTGCTACTCATTGCATGAGATCTGTGTTTAACCCTCCTGAAGCCCTCAAAAGAGAGAGAGACACACACAAAGAGAATCAGAGAAGCCCTTGTAGGCCACGGGAGGGTTAAAACCTTAGCATTAACAGATCATGCAAGAGCTCACAATATTGCATGAAGGTAGGCACTACATTAATTTAGAGCTGTGTGCCTACATATTAAAGACTGCATCTGCCATACAAAAATGTGAAGAATGATTTTAAATTTAGAATTTAGGACACCATAATAAGTATGGGAAGTTTTTACAGCTTTTTCTCAGTGCAGCGTTTTATACTAAATAAACTATTATTACAAAATTGTTGATAATTAATTTTTGCATTGGGTTGGATCAAATTTGTCATTTAATACCTGAATGCAATAATCAGATACACATAATCTCACTATTCATCTATCTTCAATGTGACAAACCTTAGCTTCTTTCCAGGAATGTGTCTGCTTTAGATTCAAACAGTTTCACTCATTCTCACCTGGGAAGTGCCCAACACAATCACAGAGTTTGACTTCTGGCTGCAGGGTAGCTCCACCAGATTCACTGGGGGTCATGAGCCTCTCAGTGGCAGTTGTTATGGGAGTGGAGACTCATTCACTTTCTTATCCAGCTTTCACCTGCTCATCCAGGATTTTAAACTTTTTTTCCCTCTTACCTCTGACTAGATACATTCTGAAGTGTTTTAGGCAAGATGCATGCTTCATTTAATGTAATTTCTGGCTGAATAAAATAAAAAGAATCTGTTGTACCCATCAATAACCTGATATATAATCTCTGTTTTGGCTATAAAACTAAAATAAGAGTCTCAAGTTTAAATTTTCTACAAAGAAGTGCAAAGAGGTGAAATCTAGATGGGCGCAAACCTCTAAAAGTAATCAAAATGGTCAACAGCTATTTAGAAATGGTATGAACTGAAAACAGATGTTATGCAGTAAGACTTTTTAATATGGTACATTTTAAATAAGCAGCTCTTTCGCAATTAAGCTGAACCAAACCACATCAGACACCCATTTTTTTATTCTTTAAATCTTTAAAAATCCAAGGAGAAAGCCTTACTAGTCAGAGTTCTTATATAAAAAAGAATAAAATTCAATTAATTCAGTCTTCTTGTTTATTTAGTTAGCCTATATACGTGTGTGTGTGTTGCAGGGCATTCATGATTCTCCCTTTCTGGGTAATAAAAGTTTTTTTAGACAATCCCACTTTTGTCTGAGGTTTCTGACAAACAGCAACTGTAATTGAAACAATTGTCATAAGTATCTCTTTACCAGATTTTGTATCCCCTTCTACCCTTTTAACAAGACCTGCGCCCTTTGAAAAGCTTTGATTTCCATCTGGCCTTTAACTTTGTGGCATGGCAATGCCATTAGAGGTCTCTTTACCCTTTGCTGGTCTTGTATTAATAGTAAAACCAACACAGGTGAATACTTGTGCCCTGTGAGACAGTCATAGACCAATCAGCTGTGAATTAGTAGAAGATCAAAACAGGCTCCTATGACATTTTTACATAGACTGTGCTCATTTCAGACTGATTCAGTCAAATCACTCTGATTTATAGCTGAGGCCAATTTTTCAAACTGTATAATTGAAATGTCAAGACAATTATTTGACTGGTGGAACTTTGATCTTTAAGCTTGTCAGTCCTGAATTTGTTCTTCTCATTTGTTACCTAAAAAGGAAAAAAAAAAAACGAGATCACATAACATAACTTTGCCTGTGTGATTTCCACTGTCTTTTCTTTCACTGTTGCTAGTATATGGAGTCTTTTCCAGCTGCTGAATAGAGTTTTAGTGAGATGAAGATGAATGTTAAGTATTTTGTTGCACTGAGTAAACATCATTTCCATTGAATGAAATGAAAGGGTCCCACCTTTGTGGATCAGCATAAAAAATATGTATATTATGTTCTACCTCATAACTTTTTTTTACCTTTTTGTTTAGTTGTGACAGTAAAAATATTGTGAAATTGCCTTCAATTTGCTACCTAGATACAAGAAAAATATGCATAAAAAGTGCCTAATAGTTTGTTTTCTATAGCTGAAAGGTGGTTATGTCATGGTTGTTCATTTGTTGTTTTTGGGCTCTGTTTTCTACATCTCTGAGTTTAAGTATTTGTCTTTGATTGCATGTGCCCTCTGCTTTGTTCAGGTTGCACAGAAAAGTGGCAACTGAAACATTTATCGATTATATAATTAAAAGATGAGCACAGAGGAAAACTTCAGTATCTGAGTATTTGACTTCCACCGGCTTTTAACTGCTCTAACAATTCACCTGCTTTACCAATTTACTCCATTATATATAAAAAGTTGAAATTAGTTTTAAAACACTTCAAATTGTTAGAGACAGAGTGGGGAACCAGTGTGTTGATAGAAAACAAAATTTGTGATATAAGTGTTGGCCTGAGGAAAAACAAATAAAGTACTTTGCTGCCATATAGTGGCAAAGTCTAATGTGAAAGGTATGACAAACCAAAGGAGTGAAAACAAATAAAAAAGTAGAATAAGATTTGTGGGTTCAATATAGGACAAAAATATTGCTTCAATATGAAGGGTGTGTGTTTCTGAGTCATAGATGGTCAGTTGTCTCAGCATCTTTATAACTTACTTGTATTTTAACTTTACTCATGTGCAAAGTGACCACACAGTAAACAATTACACATCTAAAAAAAACTTGACTAACTTGACTTGTTATTATGATACATGCAACTGTGGTCAAATGAGTTTCTGTGTTTGTTTGTTTGTGTGTGTTTTGATGGGAGAGAACTACACTCAAGTGCAGTTTATATCTGTTTGTGATCCATCATTGGAATTAAACCTAACTGAGCTCCAAAGACTGGAAAGTGAAAAGATAACAAGGGCGATCAGAAAAATGGAGGGTGTGGGTGAGATATAGAAGATGGGAGGCTTTTGATAATTACCTTTGAGAGGTCCAAGTGGGTGGTGTCCAGTTATTATTTTTTTCTTCAGTTGATGGTGGGTGTTTTGTTATAAAGTATTGTAAAAACTTGAACATTCTTGACTTTAGCCAAAAGAGAATAACTAAAGAGACTGTTTTTTTTAAACTGGGGGTTCATTCTCTTTAAATTTAAGTATCTAATTTTAGATAATATAATATGCTGCAGGGATAGTTTAAACCTTGAACTGTGAGTTTGTCATTTAATTTCTGCCATAAAAGGAGCCATGAAATTGTGTCTTTGTTTGACCACTATGTCCTCAAAATCTAGTTGTGTGTAAGTACCACTAAAATACAGCTTTTTTTATTTATCTAACTTTATCTATTTTAGGACAGTCTGAGTTGAAGTGTTGTAAAGTGACTGACTTATCTGGCTGACCAATTTTATTTTAGTGTGTGCTCTGGGAGTGTATCCTTAAATCTGTCATGATAGCAATGTAACAAGGCAAATTCTGTGTCCTTTGTGTCTGTGTGCAGCTGTGTGTGTCTGCCTGGTTTTGAGGGTCAACGTTGCGAGATAAACCCAGATGACTGTGAAGACAATGACTGTGAGAACAACTCCACATGTGTTGATGGAGTCAACAACTACACCTGCATCTGTCCACCAAACTATACAGGTTAGCACACCCACACTCATTTTTCATCTGTTTCTACACTTTAAAAATTCTTAAAATCATCAGCCCTTCGCTATAAAAGTCTACAACTGTCTTCACATACACATACAAAGTCCACTTCAATGGATAGTAAGTTAGCAATAGATAGCCCCTCCACAGTGACCTGTAACTGTTCCTTCAGGAGCATTAAAGAGCAATCACACACCAGAGAAGAGGAAAGAGAGAAAAGAGGGGATAACTGTAAAATTGCAAGGGGAAGTGTGTGCTGGGAGGAAAAAGGAAACAAGACAGAGCAAAGGAAAGGGCAAAGAAAAGGCTGTTAAAGGCCAGAGGCAGCAAGAGAAAGAAATAGACCAAACTTGGAAAAGTCCAACAAGCAGAACCTAAACTGCTGACTGCAAAGTCAAGTTTTTTTTTGTGCCAGTGTCCTCTGATACACACAAACATACACCAAATCCCCTCTGACACTGGATCTCAGTCAATATACACAAACACTCTCACCAGCACACACCATGTCATTAACTTTGTTGGCATTGAGACTCATCGCACTCTGCCAGCACCTTCCCACATGCAGCTGCTTTACACACACACGCACAAACTCTGAATTCATTGGCTTAGAATCACCACTGATCTCAGTGAACCACAGCATAATCATCAAGTGTCACATCAGGAGGACAGTCCTTAACCGTTTACTCTGATTTGTCCAAACTCTGCATCCAGGACTGTTGTGTCATATTTTCACCACAGATATTTAATGTCACAAGACATTAAATTTAATTAACTTACCTGACTTAAGTTTCTACAAGATATATATATATAAAAATAAACAAATGCCAGACTGTCTTCTCAATTATGAGACGAATATCTTGTGTGTAGTTTAACTATTTTAGTTGCAAAACAACCCAAACCTTAAGAATGATCACGTCAAGAAACTTTCCAACCATAAACTGGGTTTTTCCACTGACATTTGACTCTCCCTCCATCTGTTTTAATCTTATTTGTTTATGCTCTCCTCTTTTTTGAAATCCTAATGTCCAGAAGTGTTTCTGACAGTTTTGGACAAAACTTTTAATTCTATGTGATGACAAGTCTGTACGGCAGAAAAGATTCACCTGTCGATTGTGCCTTGCATGCAGACATTTATTGCTACCAGTGACATGAATATTTTTTTTCTTTGTCTCCAGGTGACCTGTGTGATGAGGTGGTTGACCCTTGTCTTGGTGGTTTTGACCCATGTCAGCATGACTCAAAGTGTGTCCATGTTGGCCGCAGTTACAGGTGAGGTTGGCTCCCAAAAGGATTGGAGGTCATATCACAGAGAAAATGATTAGAGCAGCAAGGTCAAAAAGTTCAAACCTGACTTTTTTACGCCACAGTCAAGGTTGTCATTGCTAAACACTGCTTTCTGTAGATACATCAAGGTAGAGAAGTCCATTTTGTTTATAGTCTGTTGCAACTAATGATTCATAACTTGATGTGTTCAATTCTAACCAATTTTCTCCCTATACACATTGATAATTTGTTTAAATGTATTTTCTTGCTAAGACAGATTTTAGAAGAAAATGCATGTCACTTCACAAACATAGTATACATTAGGACCGAACATATCACCACTTTTGAAAATGTATAATCAAAAAGGCTGTACTGTAATCTAGTCCGTATTTCCCTGTCTGTTTAGGTGCGAGTGTTTACCAGGCTATGTGGGCCAACACTGTGAGCAGGACTATAATGACTGTTTAGAGAATAAATGTCAACACGGGGCAGAGTGTGTGGATGCTGTCAATGGCTATACTTGTGTCTGTAAAGAGGGTTTCAGGTGAGAGGCATGGAAACAACTCATACACAAACACAGTTAGGGCCAAATTGGAGAAAAATGCAGATGGCACTCCATAATCAGACACTTGACTGTCTCGACCTACTGAGTGCATGTGTGTGTGTTTGTGTGTGTGCGTGGAGCAGATGCAGCACCATGTGGTTAATTATAGCAGAGACTGTTGGCGAGAGCGAAACAAATTCATCACAAGGGACAGAAATGGAAAAAAGGGAGAGAGAATGTCTTATGAATGCTGGAAACAAACAGAGACAGGGAAAGAGATGAGGAAACAGATTATATGGATAAAATTTAAAAAATAAATAAATAAAATTCAGTTCTACTGATTCCAGATGTTTTATTTATCATATTCTGTTGTGTTAACATTTTTTTGTCTTGTCTATCTTTCTCTTGCTGCAAAAAAAGTTACACATTTTATATCTTGAAAAATATATTTTCATTTCTTCAACCTGTTGTAATATCCCAAAGACAGAACGGTGAATCATAGAATCAGTTTATAATTTCATCCTGTGAAAATGTGTTCATGTCCTTGGAAAATAACAATTTTCTAGTTCAAATTCCATATGTTATTCAGTTGAAGTACCGTACTACACAAATTTTATTAGTAGATACTAGCACAACAACCATTTATAGCACATTAATAATGTTGCCTCTTTAATCTACTCCTCACTCAGCGGGCTGTTCTGTGAGAACCCTCCACCAATGATCTTGCTGCAGACCAGTCCCTGCGACCAATCAGATTGCCAAAATGGCGCCCAGTGCCTGGTGGTTGCCGGGGAGCCAATCTGCCGCTGCATACCTGGTTTCTATGGCAATAAATGTGACAAAGTTTCCACTGTTCACTTCCTGGGTCGCGATGGGTACGTGGCTCTACCAGGCACCAAGCTCCGTCCAACGGCTCATATTTCTTTGCAGGTAGGGTCAACCTTTGACCTCTGTCTGAAAGTTGGGTTGTCAAAGAGTATAAATCCATTTCTCATTAATATCTACACTTTTTTCTTAATAAGTAGAGACCGGAGCATAAATTTTTGCATTACTATGCTCCGGTTGAGAATAGAAACGTATTGCAGTGTATCGTGTGTGGTATATCAAGTAAGAAAAACAGTGCCCTTGTTAAATATTTTGAACTGATTGAAGAATTACTGTGAGTCATTCAGATGAAAACTTTCGAGTTATTACATTTCAATGTGAAGCAACTGTTAGTTACGGCCACTGTTTCTGCTGAGCACTTGGGTTTTTACACACACATGCTTGTACAAACTACACTTGAGAGTCACGTCCTAATAGAGACATATTCTCCTCCTTTTGGAAATGAGACTAACTAGAGAAACAAGAAAAAGAGAGCAGTCTAATTGAAATTTACCACCTGTTTGGGTCCTTGTGTTTGTCCATGTGTGTGCTTTAGTGTATGTGCTCTTGCCAGGAGCTTTCAATGTCAGTGCCAAGGCTGTTAAAACTCTACCAAGAGGCTCTGACTCAGAGGCAAGAGACAAAACGAAAAAGAACAGAAAAGAAGGGCCCCAACACTTAATAAATCACTGCATGCTTTGTCTCTTTCACTTGAACACTTCTTTCCTCTCTTTCAACTTGCCTCCCAGTTTTCATTTCACCCACTTCTCTGTATTTCACCCTCTCCTTCTACCTCCCTTTTCGTCTCTGTCCTTGTTTCCTACATCTCTCCCTCCGTTTCTCCTCCTGGCCTGTTTTGCTCTTTCTTCCAGCAGCTTATTAGCAGGTGTTGACTTGGCTATGCTCCATTGACGCCAGAGTGTTAAGTGCTTGGCCCCGTGGCCCCATTTCCACTTGCTAGTTAGTTAGTGCTTTACAGAGCACCCAAACAAGTGTGACATGTCAAGTGTGTATCTAAGAAAAGAAGTACTATTTCCTGTCTTTAGACCTGTGTGTTGGAATTTAAATATCTGCTTGATTTTCTTATGGCTCTTTAGTGTATTGTATGAGATGTCATGTTGAATTAAAAAGTAGTTGTTTTGTTTTTTGATTGAGGAATGATCTGCTCAAAATCCCTCGCTATCTAATTGAGTACCCAATGAATGTGCTGGGAAAAGCTTGATCCACATGTGTGCACTTACATTCAGCAAGCCCAACAATCTGCTAAACTAAAGTGAACCATCAGACAAAGCCAAAGGTCCCATTTCCATAGTCTGGTGGAAATGTTTTCCATGTGTATACGCATACAACCTTTCCACTCTGAACAACAAGCATGGCTCAGTTCTTACTCAAACTGTATGACATTCACTGATCACAAATGATTACCAAAACATTTGATCATATTTCAAGCTTTTTTTGTAAATTCAAATAGAAAGAAATTGCAGTCGTATAACATGAGCCGAGAATTAAAAGTGCAGTAATAAATATTCTAAAGTAACCATTACAGAAGAGATTTGTTCAAGACCTTATCTTTTTTCTTATCATTTGTGTGTAAATATGGTAGCCAAAATGACCATGTCTAAATTTATTTAAAGGCATTTCCTCAAGCTGATGAGTTGTTTGTCTGAGAATTTCCTGATAGCAAAGCTTGTTTTGTAAGAATAATGGTTTAATTATGTTATTATTTTGAGAAAAACATTGTTTTCTCAAGATAATAGGTTAAAAAATTGAGTTATTTTGACCTAAATTAGTTTGTCTTGAGATAGCAGTGAATTTGTTTCAGATTCACAATGAAATGAAAAGGTTCATTCTTCATCAGAGATCAGTTACACATGCTTGACTTGACTGACTGTTGTAGATCATCTTGAAGTGTTGGGACAGTAATATTTCACAATGGAAAGAAAATGCAATATAATTTTTGCACTATAATCATCTTAATGTCAAAAGAAAACAAAACTTATCCTTCATTAAGTAACATGTTGCTGTTTTGAGAAAACAAAACGACTTCTTTATATAATAATATAAAACTAATATAGTTATACTGAGCTAACAGAACTGTCATATAATGAGCTTTAAAAAAATCACAACTAAATTATTCATTTCAGCCACAGCATTCTTGGCTTCTATAGTTGGACCCCGCTTTAGAAAAGAACTGGGGCTTTAATAAAATGTTTTGGTCTTTTTAAAGGATCATTTGTGTGCTTAATTGACAACCAATACACTAGATAAACCAACCAATAAAAAACAGGTCATCCCTGACTCAGGATAATCCATAATATTGATACAACAAAAATAGTAAGTCTTAGCACAGCAGTTTTTTAATGACATGCCACTTGTTTATATTGTCTGAAAATAATTTTATTTGTCCAATATTTTTATCTTGTTCTTCTAGGTGGCTACAGATAAAGATAATGGTATTTTGTTGTACAAAGAGGACCATGACCCCCTGGCCCTGGAGCTTTACCAAGGACACATACGACTCATTTATGACATTGCCAACTACCCACCAACCACAGTGTACAGGTAAGGCACACATTAGTATTTTCACAGAATTCACATGAAGTTCACTCAGTGTACTCTCTAGATCTCTTGACCTGGTTTAACCAAACAAAGTGTCTAAAATGTAAAAACAAAAAAAGGTTAACTTTTCTATATTTTTGACTCCATTATGTTAGCCGACTCACAAACAATTTACTTTCAAGTGCTTTTTTAAATTGTCTTAATTTTTCAAGCAAGTGGAATTTAATTAAACTTTTTTAATGAATTTCAACTTAATTTACCTGCATGTAAGGAATTAAAATGCACTTGTGCATATCCACTTGTACATGAATATGTGTGCACAGAATACAGGCATGTTACTCATTTGTTAAATCAGTACACCTTGAAGTACTTTGTATTCACTGAATTAAGGTACTTAATTCAAAGAAGAATGTTCAAAGAAGTGCAAGGATATGTATGAATAGAAAAAAAAGATTTTACCAAACACACACAAATCCCAACAACTGATGGTTTCATCCAGCTAAGGTCTTTTCAGAAAAAAATGATTTGGCTGCACAAATCTATTGTTTATTCTGTCTTTTTCTTTCCCTCACAAACACACACAGCAACAGATCCCTATCAGAGCCTTTTCCTCTATAAACAAACATGAACTCAAAATACAAAATCCTCTTGAATCCTGGCATGACACATTCCTGAATGAAAACACCAAAGTCACTTTAGATAAATCCTCCCACACTGGATACAAAAGCCTTTGTTCAGCAATTTAGTCAGTGAAAGCCCTTAGATTAAACATAATAAACTGCATTCATAGTTCCATGGAACTGAATTCTTCTTTGTCAGAAATGGAAACTGCCAAGGTATTCCAATAAAAAAACATTGCAGTGGTTTTAAAAGTTAATTATTTTTTCTAAAATGTTAAAGATTTCACGCAGCGTATAAATAGATGTTGCAGTCTATGGTATAACAAATATACAAGAATCACAAACAATACAGTAAAAAGAACTTGTACATGTGCAAAGTTCAAAAAATAATTGATCACAAAAGTTTTCCAGATAGTTCACATGTACTCAATCAGTCAAAGGTAAAACATAAAACATGATAGAGTACACCTTTTGTCATTAGTGCTTTAATGCCAATCACAAGCTATTACAGAATGTGATTTTACCTGCAACTTCAGCTCTGTTTCATACATACATGAAAAAGTTTAATGACGAAATTAACATTTGCAATCAAATCAGCCCAGCTTTAAAAGCATTTTACATTAACAATGTAACATTTAATTTACATTGTGTCCAATGATATGCATGTACTATGTTAGAGGAGAAAACACTCCAAATGTTTGAAGAATTACAAACAAAATATATTTTTTTAAAAAAGGAATTGGTCCAATTCTAGATTTAAAAAATAAAGGAGACATGTCTCATTTCCACATCTGCCTGCTGTAGTCTGACTACTACTGATTCAGTCTGTGTCTCTGCCATGGTTGCACCATGAAAAGAGAGAAAAGAGGGTATGAGAGTGATACGGATACATATTACAAGCCTAAACACCATATTATCCCAAGAGGTGTTTAATTTGTAAAACAAAGAAAGACAACAGGTGCATGTTGCCTGTGCAATATATACAAAATGAAAAACAGTGGAGGATGACACTTTACTGATGCATCAGTATTAAGTTTTTGTTACTGCATTGCATGAATACCAAAAACTATAAAATCTATTGCAAGATGATTGGTCTTAGACACCTTACTATTTTTGTTCATTCATTAGTTTAGACATGTTTCATTTTCTCCTTTTTAATGTGTTACCTAAAACGTTTAACTTTCACCCACCTTCGAATGATTGTAAAACTTAGAGGAACAGTTTTCTTTGTAAAAACAAAGATGGAAGAAGAAGGCTGGGGAGAAAAAAAGAAAAAAAGAAAGGAGAGAGAAATTTGTCTTTATTTTCACTTGTTGATTTTATTTGTTGTTTTTTAGAATCTTTCTTTGTGGTGATTAGTTCTTTCAGCCCAAGTAAAAAAAAAAAAAAAAAAACCCCAAAAGATCACAATCCGGTGGTCATGTCATTTTAAAGAATGATAGGAGAGAGTTTGTAATATGTTTGACTTTAGGATTAAGATACTTAAGCTTTCAAGTAAGAGTTTCTTAGGTTAAAAAATATTATTACCAATGCCATTTTTATACTAATCCATATTTAACTTCATCCTTCGTGATATCCCAGTGGCATCTTGTTTTAAACATACACCATACTGCTTGATGTTTCTATGGCACATCAAATAATCATGACCATACAAATATGTCTTAACCACTATGGTCTCCTTTTTCAGCTCTCAACTGAACAAAGTGATTGAGTTTTTTTTATAGTTTTATTTTATTTATTTTGTTTACATGATGGCCACAACATTGACAATTTAGAAAGTTGGCAAAAACTGTTTTTAGAAGTTCAGACTATGACTCAAGCTCTTCAGTCAGTCTTAAAGACTCAGTTAGTGCGCTGTGGCATTTTGGCATAGATTCCAGAACTAGGTTGAGTCATTTATATTTTTTAGATGTTTATGTGTTTTAAAATCCTAAGTTATAAGGACTAAACTGCTCAGACTAAAGACAATGTGAATTTAGAGAGAGGTATTCAAGTCTAAACAAGGACTACAAATGCACTTAATATTGAAATTAGTATTTTACTCAGTGTCTTACTATGTTGCTTGCATTTCAGAGAGACATTGTAAAGTCTCTGCATGTTACTAACAGTTTATTGTACCAGTGGTAATGTGCATTGTTAATGACCATGCAGAATTTATATAGGCAGCAGACATCCATTTGGTTATTTATTCGCCACATTTGGTGCTGAGTAAACAGACGAGTTACACATTTGTCAACACATGTGATCCACATATGCTGTCTGGTCTGTTTCTGTCAGCCCTGTAGTCAGTTTGTGCCATGTGGATGCAAAAAGTATTATCCAGGGTATAGTTGGATTGTTTCTGTAGTTTCCTTTCTACAGTGTGTATTAAACATAGTGGCAGTATCCATCAGAGACTTGTACTGTGGTGAATTTTGTGTTGAAAGAAAAAAAAAAAAAAATATATATATATATATATATTCTTGTCACATCAGCTACATAATAGTAAATGTTTAAATTAGTTTGTTGAATTAATCTTAGCATGATGGTGAAGTAGCCCTGTGAAGCTGTGTGAAACTCTGATCTACTAAGGGAGACATAACCAGAGCAGTTGTATGCCATGAAGTTATCTGGGCAGAGACAGAAAGTTTTGTTAGTCATAACAACAATTTGTTGCTCTTTCAAGTTTGTCCAGTTTGCCTTGCTTTGATTCTTTGTAGTCTTTTAATTTCTGTTGTGACATTTAGTTTTATTTTACTTGGATCTCACTTGTTTATAAGTTGATCTGGTCAAAATGTTTGAGTTATAAAAACCAAGCATGACCTCAGCTTGAATGAGTGTATTCACAATGCATGACACATTTCAAAATTGGAAAAATATAGGTGAACAGATGATTACAGAGGAAGGAGCAATCGAAAAAAAGTGAGGGAATGACTGTAATTAAGATTCATCTCAATCGATTGGGATGGTTGAGTGGTTGAGTAGGCAAAAGAAAAGGGCAGTCAGAGGAAGAAATTAATGCATGAAAAAACAGACTGATCAACATGACAGGGTAAAATTGATGAATAGAAGCAGTCAAAATGAAAAGGCGAATGGTTGAACGGCTGGATGCATGAGAAGGGACTGAGGGATGAAGTGAAAGGCGTAAGAAGAGGGGAAAGAAGTAAACTATTGACTGAGTGAGAGAATTATCCTTGTCTGGTTTTGTTAGCATGACATGGGCCACGCCTGCAAATCAGATAGACAATCAGAAAGACATACTAAAAGAAAGAAAGAGACCAGAAAAAGATGTTACTTTTTACAATTAAAGAAGGAAAACAATCTCAGATTTGGAAAGAGAGAAAAAAAATTATGGCCAAAAAATAAAATCATGTCTAAGAAATATTTTTTTGCATTTTGTAAGTTATGTTTAATAGCGTTAAAGAAAGAAGCTAAGCCAGTCCTATTTTGAGGCTCATTTTACCACAAGTTTCAGTGTGTTCCTTTAAATGGACCAACTTTCAGTTGGATGACTAAAGTATTGCAAGTGACCTATCTTATCAGACTGAAATTTGAAATACATTGCACACTTACTCAAACCACATGGCTAGGCAAACTTAGAACATCCAGCCATGATTGAACTTACTCTGTTCAGAATACCATAACTCCTTATCCACCACAATCTAAGCACAGCAATTCTGGCAGATCCCAAACATGGCACTGTCCATACAGTTGCTGCGGTCATACAGTTAAGTGCCAGGGACAAATGCCAGTCCTTTGGGTGAACAACCTTTGGTTTGCCTATCTTGTGTAGAAATCAGAGAACTAGAAGAAGTATTGTGGTAAGCCAGTTTTGCAACAGCCATATGAGTTAAATTTGTATTTGGCATAGAGATTCAGTTGTTTGAGTTTTCTATTTATGGATATGTAGCAGATTAAAGGTTCCCAGTAATGTTCTTTTATCATAACATTTTACAGTTTGTGTTTGGTAAACCTTATCAAAAACATAATGTGTATCCTTGAATGCTAACAAATGTAATAAGTTCATTTCCTTCCACATAAAGTGCTTGCAGGTCTCGGCAATCTGCTACAATACCACAAAAATCATTAACGTTTATGAGGAAGAAAGCAGAGAAGAACAGAGAAAATGCTCACAGATCAGGTATATAATAAATGCAGACAAAGAATATAAATAAAAAAAGAATATAAATAAAATTTGTATACACCCTTACAAACAACTGCTTAGTAGAAATAAAAAAGCAAAGAAAAAAAAAATGAAGAGGCTCAAAAGAGAATTTCAGCGGAGTAAGCCAAAGAATGCATTGGTAAAATGCAGAGAGAATGGCAATGAACATGATAAAAACATGATGTATAGAAGTGGAAAAGAGGTTGGGTTTGAAATAAAAAAAAGATGGCGGCAGCTGAAGCGACAAGACAAGGTGTACAAGTTCTTCATTGTGCCCTCATTAGCAACAGATGAAAGAGGTTATGCATGCCTAGTCTTAAATGAACATTTGTGTGTAGGGCTGTGTGAAGAAGAGGGATGTGGAGTATGTGTTTGTTGAGTATTAATGTGGTGCCCTTTACTAAATGTCACACTAATCTCCCATCAGGTCAAAGAGAGCACTTCTTCTGTTATTCATCAGCAAACGACAGAGGGAGGAATGCGGGATAGATCGGTACATAAAAGGGAAGAAAAAGAAAGATGGAGGCAGCAGAAGAAAAAGATGAGGGGATGGATGAGTGGACAAAGAGGAGAACGAGAAAAGACAGAAAATGGGTGGGGGAAGGAGATGATGGATGGCCTAATGGGGGAAAAGCGAAAATGATCTAGAGAGGGTTGTTACAAAGAATGCTAGTGGGAAGAGAGAAAACAAGACAGGCATATCACTCCGGCAGCAGGATAGGTGTTCCTTTAGAGTCATCTTATTTGTTATTAATTTGACTTTTTGCCCAAATTACATCATAAAACATTTTACTGAACTATAGTAATATAATTACACAATTTGACAAAAGGGTGCATCACGCCCAGCTTAAAAGGTAATGAATGAAAATGTCTTATAACACCATCTGTTCACAGAACAGGTAATTTACAACATTTGCAAGATAGTTTTCCATCAGAGTTAAGTTATCGTCAGTGATTGGAATAAATGAACAAAGGGTTTCTGGTGGGAGCACTGACCTGAAATTATCCTGTTAGGAGACAGATTTGAGACCTATGTACAGTAACAGCATGATCTTCACATGTACTGAGGCAGCTGCGGATCAGTGGTTAGAGCAGTCATCCTCCAGCAAGAAAATTGGAGGTTTGATTCCTGGCAGTATGTAGTCACATGTCAAAGTATAGTTGGGCAAGATACTAAATCTCTTATTGCCTCTGATGTGCCCCATTGGTGTATGAATACAATCTGAAGCACTGATTAGACTCTATAGAATGATTTATTCAGACTAGTTTTGTAGAGATGTAGAAGAGTGCTGTGCGGGTGAGTAAATGAGGGCACAGATTGTGTTGTAATGTGCTTTGAGTAACCTGGTTGGCTAGAAAGACACTATATAAGTACAGTCCATTTAGCCTTTATCATTTATTGCCATCTTGGTGAAACTCCTTGAAAAGCTTGCTTGTTATAGGCAGAACAATGTGAATTGGGTAATATAGAAAATAAAATCTGTCCAAAGAACACTGAAGAGGCATCAAGGACTTTTTAAAATACTATCATTCAGAGCAAAGGAACTAGTGTAATGATCAAAGCTGATGAAACACAGGCAAAACGTGGAAAGATTTTTTTTTCTAATCGTCTCTGCATTGTGCTCTTTATTAATCCCTTAAAACACAAAGCATATGCTTGTTAATTGATAAACTTGTAGCCAAAAAACATTCCCAGCTACTAATCAGATTGTTTCTTTTAAATTAATCAGAGTGAGTTTTTATGCTTTGAGACAGGACACTGAGTTGGGGGGCGTGGACAACAGCAGCTTATTTGCATAAAAGAGTCGTAGCCCTAAAATCGATCGTTCTGAAATTAGCTCAAAACAGGCAGAACTGATTAGGTGAAATCTCAATATCTTGGAATGAACATGAACATGTTTAACATGTTTAATGAACATGTTTCATATAGCCCACAGACCTATCCTAACTTGTTCAAGGAAAACATAATAGGTCCCCTTTAAACAATTAAAAAGAGAAAATAAGGTATTAGTAAGTACTTTTTTATTATGATTATTGTGTGGGTGTGTGTGCGTGTGCTCATTTGAGATTGTGGAATGGGAAATTGAGGTTCCTAAAGGGTTTGTGTGATTACAATGAGTTCAAGAAAGTTCTGCTTTGCCTTTGTATTTGTTTTTACTGAATCCCATAATGGCTTGTACACAAGGTCAGATTAACCAACAAGGAAATTAAAATGTACACTTTATTTAGCACACATGCACAAGTGCAAATAAATGGTCATAAACAAATAAATGGCCAATGTTGATAATTCATTAAATTTGAATTGTTTCATGAGCTTGTTCAAACAAGCTCACAAATTAAAAAAAAAAAAAAGCAAAAACAGACAAACTTGTCTGTCAGGTTCTTGACAATATCCATTTCAAAACAATACAGAGGTTTAGTAATGGCTAATTTAAAAACTTATCCCACATTCATCTTTAAGGCTTGCAAGTTCTTGAGCTTGGACACACAGCTCATGTACTGCCACCCAGTGGATCTTTGGTTTTAGAACAACTACATATGTGCTGGCACACTTTCAAGTTTCTGTGCAACAAATGGCATGATGAGCTTTGAGAATGAAAACAAACAGACATTATAAAAGAAATGAACAACGGGATAACTGGATATAATATTAGACATGGGAAGTGAATCTAAGTAAACCAATAAAGAGAAAAAAAACCCAGAAATTAGAAGGAATGTACAGGAGAAACAAGATGAAGCTCAGAAAATTATTTTTAAAAAAAGGGACAAAAATAATAGGTATATGAGAAATTAAACAGAACCTGATGCATAAAATAAACATAAAAAGATGTTCGTAGGTACATAATTTAGTTTTCATGACAGCAGACCATCAATCTGCTTTGTTTCAACAGGCCTGTTTGAGACCATTATTAAATTACATGGCTGCTAATGGAAACCATGCATTTGTCTGTGTTGAGTCTTTAACAAAGATCTTAGTTTAGATGACTAGTTGTACATTAAGATACACACAGGAGGATTAAACAGACTAAAACTTAGATTGTCTAATGTTATAATCCTGCTCTCCTTTTTCAGATTTTTTTCAGAACAGTGATCACTTTCTGTACAACGATATAAGTTGCATTATTCCACCCCCTCAAGAGCTCAAAGCCCCACTCTATTGACTGTTAATGTAACATCACTGCAATCTGACCACTCTATAAACAGCTGCCAATCAAAACGGGCTTCAGGCTCTCAAGCTAGTTAGTCCATAAGTGGCTGCAGACGAAAGGAAGTATTGTTTTAGGCTTTAGTGGTGGGA
Source organism: Kryptolebias marmoratus (assembly GCF_001649575.2). Lineage (NCBI taxonomy): Eukaryota > Metazoa > Chordata > Actinopteri > Cyprinodontiformes > Rivulidae > Kryptolebias > Kryptolebias marmoratus. The sequence goes on along the minus strand of NC_051438.1, from coordinate 24,230,400 downwards.
GTTCACAATAGACCACCAGTGGAAGGACTAACTCCACTTGTTCTCTTCTGGTTTTGATGTTTTGTGAGAAATTGGGTGAAGAGAGGCATAGTCAACTTTACCACACCACCAGCTACATCTCACTCCCTCTCCCACTCTTGTTCTCCCCCTTCATTTGGCTTTGCCAAACCACTGTCTCTATAGCTGTCTGTCTCCCCTCCAGCAAAAACCACTTAGCAGAGAATCTCAGACACTCACATATAAACACACACTCTCAGCCCAGGGTCAAATATGGTGCAAAAGGTCATAAGATCCTAGGCTACTGCTGACTTTGCTTCACTTGATACATGTCTCTAACAAAACATCACTCATAGTAAAGGCTTCTTTCTTTACCACAGTGGTCCAAACTGATTGAGTCCAGCCTTTAAATTGTTTAAATCTTATTTCAGCCCAAAGCTTAAACTCATCAGTTTAAACAAGTCCATGTGCTGCTGGGGGTTCCATTGTGAACTTCAACCCCCATGTTAGGAAACCATAAACTAGATCAAGGGCACAATTTAATCTCTTACAAACGAACAGTGCACTGAGAATGTAATCAGGTTATTTCATGTCTGTGAATAGCATTTCAACACAGATTTCTCCCATTTCTTTCCTAGTTTGGTTGATTTGCAAACACAACAAAACAAAGAAAAAAAATGTTTAACTTATCATGTTTGGAGTCTGCTTTTTGTCTGGCATTTCCAATTTGTTCTTCCATTTTTTCTTTTAACTCTCCTGTCTGATGTCGAATTTTGCAATAATTTATCATAGACAGAAACACACTGAAACCCTCTCCTTATCTTCTGTTTGTTGCAGCGTTGAGTCAGTCAGTGACGGACTTTTCCACACAGTCGAGCTGTTGATTCAGAACCGCTCGCTAAGCCTGGTGGTGGATAATGGCGCCCCAAAGAGCCTGGGCAAGCTAGCACGTCAGCCCTCCGTTGACCACAACACTCAGCTTTACATAGGGGGTATGCACACACGGATACATTTATACATACTTATTTTGAAGTTCCATGTACTGAGCACACAGATGTTACTTTCGCCTGCTTTTCACTGCCTTTATGTGGTTTTGATTACATGTTTGCCATGGATGGGCACCTATACATACAATATATAAATACACAACACGCTAAATCCCTGCAAGGGGGTTGTGGTGAGGAAATGGAAATCTGTTTTTGTTTAACTAGTCCTCAAAAAGGGAGCAAGACATGGCTTTACAAACACTCTTGATAGCTAAAGAGAAAAGTATTATGCAATAGTAGGAGCTATGATGCACTAATCTTGCTTGAACATGCAAATGTTCTGTATAAATAAATAAAGTATACATTTTCTTTGCTGCTTTTGTTTTTTTCTTTCTTTTATTCTACCACTTCTCATTTAACAACTCCCATTTTTCTTAATCATGTTTTCATAATTTTCTTTATTCTGCCTTGTTCCTAGGTGTACCATCTCAGGTGGTGGCTTCCGGTCTACGTCAAGCCCCTGAGCGCTCCCCTCAGGCTTTTGATGGCTGCCTTCATAATGTTCAGATCAACGGAGAGACTCAAGACCTAAGTTTTACATCATCAGGAAGAGGACAATTGCATGGCATTGAAAGCAAAGTAAGCAAAGTTTTGCAGTGACATATCTTATACATATAGTTTATACTTAAATACTAATTGTTCAACAATAGAGGTTTATTGGGACCATTAAAATGTCTGTTCACTGTTTAATGAACATTTTGTAACCTTGGTCCATGACAAAAGTCACAGATCAGAAATGTTTGGGCCACACCCTTCTGAGAAATTAGCTCTGTGACTGCTTTAGCTGCAACACCATCTCAGAAGCAACAGAGTCCAGAACATTATCATTTCAAAAGTCTGTTTCCTTACCAGCTGCCTCTCTGGTGTTTGTAAATGTCAGTTCTGCACAGATTTTTCCATGGCTGGTTGGCACCATCCACAGTATTCAAGTGTTGTTCACCATGTTTCTGGTCCCTGTGTCATCAGGTTATCACAGAATGGTTCCTCAGAATGGTTCCTTCCTCCTCACTCCTAAGCTTGACTTAACAGATATATCAAAATGTCTGTCAGGTTAAAAGCACACCATTTGAACTTCACTAACAGTGGTATTCCCTTTTCTTGCTCTTTCACCAGGGTGATGGCATTCTTGTTGGATGTCATTCCTGCAGTGTCTGTGCACAGGGTGCCTGCAGAGAAGCAGGAGAAATGGGGGTCACTTGTGACTGTCCTCCAGGACGCAGCGGGGCCCTTTGTGATGAGAAAACAGCCCCCAATCCCTGTCAGAATAACAGGTGAGCCATGAGAGTAAAGCATGTCTATGGATGTTGCAAAAGTCCTATGAGAAATGTTTAGTAATATCTAACTTACATGACCAACAGTTTTACCTAAATCATGAGTGTCTAGCAGACTTAAAGCAATTATCAGTAGACTAAACACCACCTGTAGCACACTCCTTTTCACTAACATGATTTTTCTTTGCCCTTTCTCTTCCTCCTACTTTAGATGTGTTCATGGTCTATGTGTGTCAAAGGGTCAGTCCTATAGTTGCCAGTGTAATGAGGGCTACCAGGGTCAGTACTGTGATCGACGGCAGGAGTCTCTAGCCTGCAGGGGGCACCACTGTGGACGAGGGGAGTGTCATGTGTCAGAGAGAGGAGAACCGGTCTGCCACTGTCAACCACGCTATACTGGACCAAACTGTGACACAGGTAACACTGAAAAAAAGAAAAAGAAAACAGGATTAAGTCTATATTTTAGGTGGGGATTTTTCTAATATATGCTCAAATTTCTATATTTGCAGAGCTCACATGCCAGGGAGAAATGGTAAGGGAGCAAATAAAGCGCCACCAAGCCCTGAGAACATGCACGTCCACCAGCAAGATTCCCCGCATGGACTGCCCAAGGTCCTGCCAGGCATCAGCGCCCCCTGGTGTTTGCTGTGGTGTTTCCAAAACGAGACGGAGAAAGGTGGTTTTCCGCTGCACTGACGGCACCTCGTACTCGGAGGAAATGGAAACTGCGCTGGAATGTGGCTGCTCCAAATGCCCATTGTAACGGCACAGCAGCTTGTTTGTTCTGCAACACACGTCACTGCCGTTATGTGAATTCAAAACGTCAACAAGACTCTGAAATTTTTTCCACACTGATGAACACCAGCACTCCATGAATAACTTCCACATCATATTTGACCGCTGCCAATATTTTGTCAGAAAAGCCACAAATATAAGGAAAATAAATATGGGACGTGTGTGTGTGTGTGTGTGTCATTTTTGACAGAGAGAAAATATATTGTAAAATATGAGTAAAAAGCATAGAACTTATTTTTATTATGGATTTTTTTTCTAAGATGATAAAAGAACTGTTTTTAATATGTTGATTATATAATGTGTTACATAGTATAAAAATATTTTCTCCTTTGCAAGAAGAAAGAAATGCAGAGCAAAATAGATTAACATTCCTTAAAAATATATGAACTTAACTGTACGTGTAAATCTATATAAATATTTACCCTAACCAAATGAAATTTATATCTTTGAAGTGCACTTGCATGGTGGTATTTTGAGCGTTGATTGGTGTGCAAGGCTGTGGACACTTACAGCAGAGATCTGAGAATAGAAGCTACATAATTCCACACAAGGAGAAGATGGCATTCTTTCATTGTCCTCTATCTTGGAGGATATAAGAGAACTGTACGTGCCTTGCTAACCTGCTTCACTATATAATGGACATCATCCTCATGTGTGAGTTCACATAAAAGACTCTTTTCACAGAGATGTTTTGTTCTAACGTTGTTCATTTGGTTGTAATATTGTGTTATTCTCTACCTTGCTGTTGTGCACCAGACTTGGAGCCAAATCAGGTTTGAAACTAAAATCAGAGATAGGAAAATGTAAACTGCATTAAATTCAACATTATACTGATTCTACTGGCTGCTAGGATTCTAAAAGAGGCAATTCCAAATCAGCCACAGGTGCTCAGGCCCAAGTGAAGTCAGATTTTTTTTTTTTTTTTTTTATGAAACAACGTGGACATTACAAAAAAGTGTTGATGTTTATGCTCTGATGTATGTTCTCTTGCATCACTGCAGTAAACCTGCAAGATGAAAAGGTACTACTGTAGTTTGAAGAGTAAATCCAGCATTTCCAACTGTTTACTTTGTGCTCTCAGTGAGTGAATCTGGAAACAGTTTGAATTTCCTCTGTACAGCAAAGCCAACTGCATCTGCCTTAAGTAGTCAGAAACAAATACATTATATCTGTACAAGTTCTAGGTCATCTGTGTGTGGGTTTTTTTTATTCAGAAGTGTTGCAACAAGGTGATTATTAGCTGCTATTGAATGATTGATCATATTATGTTGATGTAGGCAGGGCAGATGACACCTGTCTCCATGACAACATAATCAAAGTTTTTGCAATGGCCTTTGTCCCAAAGGAAATTATGCTGCATAGCAATCTCTCTCACCTAAATCCTAATCAGATTGTCTTTGACAATTCTAAGTAAAAAAAATAAACACAGGATCTAACAAAAGGTGCCTTAAGGATGCCACAGTTTTTTTTTATGTGGATTATTTGCTTTCAAAAGTATCATTTAGTGTAATGTTGAATGTGAAACTGTAGTATGGACAAAGGGCCTTGCAGTTGCTGACCAAAGACTGAGAGCTTCAGTTTAATAATAACAAACCTTTTTTTCTAACGTGTTACAAATGGTGCCTCTAAATATCCATTTAACCAACTAACTTCAACACAGCTCAAAAAACTATAACTTCATAATGGTACATAACTGTTTACTAATACAATTCAAGTATAGCAAAGCGAGTATATGTAACTACTACTGTACTGTTTACTTTATACATCATTACTTTGTTTACAACAGAAGCAAACTACTTCAACAACTTTGCAGTTTTTTACAGCTTTCTTACTTGGAGTTTGCGATATATCTGTGTTATTCTTATCTGTCAAAATTTTCCATCTTCACTTCTATCTATCTAATTCTTGGTGCTTTTCCCTTATAGAGATTCTGACAGCTTCCCTTTCTTCTCTTCTAATTCTTCCTTGTGGCATTCCTATGATCTTTACTTTCTTCACTTTGTTTTAACTCTTTCTGTGCCTTGTGCTTTTAACATATGCCTCTCTTTCCTTGGCCTTCTTGTCCTGTTACTAAAGGTTTGGTTCTTCATTGTGAACATAATAAAACACCTCAGCTACTAGTTATTGACAGTAGAAATAACTGTATTCAATCGCTTGTATAGGTCCTAGATTATTAAAACAACATGGTTATTTGATTGATGATAATTGTTGCTATAATTGTTGAATGTTGAAATTAAACTACTATCAAAACCATGACATTCTTCAGTGTCTGGGTTCTTGACATCATTTATATCTTTGCATATTTCCACTTTTGTTTTTAAAAAAAAAAGATTCTCCAGTGTAACTTTTGTTTGTGTGGATAAAGAACTAGTTTAGATTTGTTTTCTTTTTTGATTTAGCCATTATTTTCTCACAGCAGAAAGCAAAGCCAATTGTATGACTCAGTAACACAAAAATAGTTTTTTTTAGAATACCTTTGATTTTACACCACTTGCTTTAGTAAGATGGAATTAATGTTCTGAATGTTCAGTACTATAATTTCAACAAAATGCCAGTTTACTTTAAATTTTCCCTTTTTGCCTTCAGTATTTGTCCTCAGTGGTCCAAATATCTGTCAGTACCAGGCCGCCACCTGGTGGAAGTACCCTTTACAGTTACTACAAAGAAAAAGTATAAAAGAATACAGAGAGTACAGAGAATACAATACTTTTCACCATAATCTTCCTTGTTTGTGATGAATTTAGATTTAAAGTAATCTGTCTCTTTTTTTAATTAAAACAAGTAAAACTTTTATATGGATTTCCTTAACCAAGACAGTGAGCAGCTCATTCAGCAGTTAGAACGCCATAAATCACATGGAGTATTAACAGATGACCTTTTACTGTACATACATGTACTGTTAGAAAAGCACAGCTCTACTAATATTTGGAGTTGCCTCACAGTAAGAAGGCCTTTGGTTTAACTCTTCCTGTGATGTGTTTGCATGTTCACACCATGCTTGTGAGGGTACTTGAAGACAATTTTATGTTTAATTACGGAACAGACAATAAACCTATCTATCTATCTATCTATCTATCTATCTATCTATCTATCTATCTATCTATCTATCTATCTATCTATCTATCTATCTATCTATCTATCTATCTACCTACCCACCCACCCCTCACAGTCCAAAAGCTTGCATGTTAGAAAGCTCAGTAATTCTACGTTGACCTTAGGTAAATGCTTATAAAGTTGTTTATCTCATGAATCTGCTGCTCCTCTGTTTACTGCTGCGATAGGTACCACCCCACCCCTTATCCCCCCCACCCCCTGCTCTGTTTGGACAGTACAGAAATCAAAGTCCAGAAACAGATCTTTATAAAAGAGCCATCTATTCACCAAGACCTCACACTTGCTGTCACTGCTTCAGAATATTCAGGTAAATAATCCTTTATGTAAGGTGATACTTTAAGTGGCATAAATACTGAGAATATCTGGGAAGACTAACTGTTTTTTATTTTTTATCAATTTTATTGTAGATCCAAGAGAGTTCCTTGCTTTAAAAAGCTGAGCCCTGTTCTAAAGGTAAAAGGTTTGTGAATTCTTTTTTTTTATTACTTTGTTTTTATGATCAATTTTGATCAATTTTTAGCATGATTGTATAATGTTCTATATACATTTAGCAAAATTCTCTGTATTTCATGAAAGATCACTGACCTTTTAACCATTTACTCTTTTTAGGTGTTTCAAACATTTATTTCACAGGGGAATCATGAAGATCCAATTTGCATGTTTGCTGATGCTTTTCACCACCGTACTCTGTGAGGAGAATCCCCGCTACAGGAAGTTTATAAACCAACACATCAATGCAAATATGAGAGCTGAACAGTGTGACAGTGTTATAGGTCGGCTCAGAATCTCCAAAACCAACAGCAACGAGTGTAAGGAGACCAATACTTTCATCCGAGCCACCACCGGCCTCATCAAACCAATCTGCGGGGCTGCAAGTGAGCCATATGGTGAAATGAGGAAAAGTTTGCAACCCTTTGATGTTGTTGTCTGTACACTGAGAAACCAAGGAGCCAGGCATCCACGATGTCAGTACAATGGTCAAAGACGTACCAGGAGAATTGCAATTAAATGTGAGGGTGACCTACCTGTGCACTTTGAGAAAGACATTGTAGTCTTTGACAACTGACTGGTTTGTTGTAAACTTCAGTTTCTCGTAAAATAAACAGATTTAACAACTTACACTTGCATTAAGTGTTTTTATGTGCATGTGTGTGCAATAAAAATTACATATTTTGTAAAAAAAAAAAAATGAGCACACACATAAACATTTTAATATTAGGAGACAGACAGAATATCTAAAAAGGTGCCGTAGCAGCAAACTGGACTTTTCACAAACAAAAGCTGTTTTGACTTTCCTGCAAAATGGTGCAAGTATTTTCAAGTAAATACTTGAATTGAAAACTACTTAATTATATTAAAAAGGAAGGTTTGCTTGCATGTTTGTAACTTTATTTAATAAAAGTATATTAACAAAAACCTTAAGAGTGAAAAAAGTAATTTCTTAAAATATTGATGCTGATAATCTTGTTTCTGTTCTTTAAACTTTAAACCTCACTGCCCCACTCTACACTACACAGTACTTTCCAAATGTTTTCATGCCGTAGCCTTGCATTAGCATATTTTATTCTTTTAGTTTCTTTAGCAAATTGAACTTACTTGTAAAGGCAGGTTTCATCTTTGATTTATTTTTCACACAGAAGTTTTGGCCAAAATGGCAACTTTAATCTCATCAAAAAGTGATAATGTGTCTTTCTTAAATACAATTTTTAAATCAAAATTATAACACAACCCTCACTACAGTGGGTAGTAGTGAGACGAGATATTTTGACTGGACCACAGGAGTTAGTTCTACACAGCACACATGACAATGTTGTGTCTTTAACTGCAGTTTGATACTTTTAAAACCTCAATGCAAAATGCTATGATTACAGCATGTCTGTTAAAAAGAAAGTTAACTCTTGCAACCCAGAGTGCTTTGCCAAATGTTACAGGTGTTACACAAACTGTTTTTAATGTTTTGTGTGTAAAAAGACTATAGTGGTAAAGGGAGAAAAAGAACTGAACCTTTTCAAGATGAGGATCAAACTTTTTTAAGACTTATGGCAGCTCTGTCAGCACAGTACCGTATACATTTCTGTCAAGTTTCTCCACTCTCACTTGCAAAATCATCTTCTGCGTAATATACCTACATCATATCTTTCACATTCTTTGATTTTTAAAAACTGTTTTCTATTCCTGCTGTTTTGTTAAACTCTTCCTGAATGGTTACCTGCCATGTCTGCCTTTCTGTGGTCTCCTTCCTGTTCTCTTAGTTTTGAAGTTAACTAGTTTCTCATTAAAGACTAAGTTGTATTTTATAATAATCCATGTACATCTGTTCAAATCTATTTACTGTCCTCTTTCAGTCACCTTTCTCACTGTAAATACTGCATATTAAATAGTGAGCCTTTTAATATGCAGTATTAGTCTTTGTTATTTGACCATTTTGTATTTAGGCAGTTGTTTGCAGTCCACTGGGATGAAGGTTTTGCCAAAACTGAAACTAATCTGTGGTAAACAAATCCTTGGATCAATTCTAGTGCACCCTGTCCCATTGCAAAAACAACATCTCACAAACACATAAAAACAAAACAGAACTGTGTGTTAAAAAACTAAGTAATACAGTGTAATCTAAGGAACAGTTGATAAAGTATTCTCTGAAACTTAAACTGAGACTAAAATAGTATGCTGTCACTAAAACTTTGTCTTACAATTCGAAAAACAAACAAAAAACAAAGAATACCTAAACCTAAATTTGACTTTATAACCAGAAATAATGTTAATCATTTGATTCTTGGCTGACCCTGAAAAACAATGCATAGTTATTAGTTTTCAAAACTTGATATCGTTGTCTCTTCAACCAGAAGATGGCAGCAGAGTGAAGGGAGACGTGGCCCTTATTTGTTTAAAACTGTATGAACTGAGACTGAGATTCAGAGAAGGCTTGAAAGGCACAACACCTTGGAAATAGAAAGTGATACATAAAAGTGCAAAATAATGCTAAATTTCTGACTTTTGAAAAGCATCAAACACAAAAGTTCACTGAAACGTTTATCAGTAAAATGTATTATAATGTTGTGATGAGGGGCTGAACAGCAAAATAATCCTGGGTTCACAGCTGCAGGTTCGGACCTTTCTGCATGGAGTTTGTGTGTTCCAGCATTTTCACAGCACAAAGCAGATTAATCAAACAAAAAAAGACAATATATTCTGGTAAATTTAGGTAAAATATATAAAATCAGTACATGAATACTAGAAAGCCTTGAAACAGGAAGCACTGCCAATAAAACTCAGATGAAACAATTAATGTAACTTTAATTTCATTATTTGGCATGAATAAATTATGGTTTGAGATGAATTTTACAGTTTTGGTGATTTATCTTTTAATTTCATGATTTCATTTACCATTTTACTTTTCTTTTGTTTTCTGCATGTGTTTTTTTGATAAACAAACTGTTTCAATAACTGGTGTGTTTAAACTAATGGTTTGCTATTTATTGTACTTTCATGTATAAAACGTCCTTACAATACATCAAAATAAAGAGCTGCTTTAGGTTACTGTCAAAAACAATGTGGAATTATTTAGACATAGAAAAAGTGAAAAACATTACATCTTTTGAGAAAAACTAACATCTAACATTTTAAGCATTGTCATAAATGCAATATATTATTTTTTTGCGTACTAAAACACTTTATTTGTATTGTTTTACTAAAACGAGTGATAACAAGAAACTGGAATGTAAACGTTAGACACAAAACTGTCTCATTGTTACATGTCACAATGTTAAAACTGCTCTTGCTGCTATTTCTAGTGAACACATTGAGAAAAAGCAGATGAGATCATTTCCACTGTGGGGGTACATCTAAAAGACAAGAAGACAGACCAATTAGATTTTTTAAAAGAGGCTCCTCCCATTTTAATGTGTCCTCCCATTCAATGGAGCCATGTTAAGATTAATCTGTGTGCAGTTTGATCATAATTACCAGATGATGTCAGTTATCAGAACAATGATGATCGTATTTTATGTAGCGTTTGTGTTCACTGCTGTGCGTGAGTATCGTTGAAAAGTTTCCTTGTGTTTTATTTAATTCATTTTGACATTTTTACACTACCTTTTTGTAACTTGTTTTTTTTGTATTTCAGAATGCACAAAAGACCAAAACTTTTCAACAAAGACAGTCGATGTTGGGGAAGATGTCACTCTAACATGTAGTCGAAGGTCTAACAAGTCAGGATCTCTATTCTGGATAAAACTTGTTCCTGGAAACTTGCCTGAAGTCTTGGGAGCAACTTACACTTTTAATCATAGCATTGTTAAAGAGACTCTTCATTTCAAATTAAATCATGGACCTGAAACATTTGTTCTTCAAATATACCAAATAAAACTGAGTGACACTGCTTTTTACTACTGTGAAGAGGTAATTGATCTCCAGAAAACAGTTTTGAATGTCACCTTTATCAGCGTCAAAGGTAATCAAACTAGTCTTCAATTTGCTGACACTCAGCTTTAAGTTATCTGAAGTTCATCTCTTTGTAAAGCAGACCATATTTTGATTGTGGAATCATTTGCTTTGAATCATGACTTAAAGTTAAGTAATTGTGCAATACAGTTCAAAAGGATTTAAAATTTAGCAAAATTTCTCCTATTTCCCAGGACCAGAACCTGAGATCAAAGCCATCGTCTCAGAGTTTCCATCTGTTGCCGTCCGTCCAGGAGACTCTGTGACTCTCCAGTGTTCAGTCCTCTCAGAGTCTGACAATCAGATGTGTCCAGATAATTCCAGTGTTCACTGGTTCAGAGCTGGATCAACTGAAACTCGTCCCAATTTGATTTATGTTCGTGGAAATGGTGGAGAGAAATGTGAGCGAAGTCCAGAGGCTCACGATCTACAGAAATGTGTCTACAACTTTTCATGGAGTCAAATCAGCTCCTCTGATGTTGGAACTTATTACTGTGCAGTGGTCACATGTGGACAAATACTGTTTGGAAAAGGAACAAAACTGGAAATGGAAGGTAAAACTTGAATTGAAATGTAAAATATCAAATTGTAGCTATTTAAGTACATTCAAATGAATTCAAATACTTTTTAAAGCAACGGATACTGAGTTTATGGTTTCATGAGATGGTAATATTAGAAATGAGTTATATTTTACCAGTGTATAACTTTTGTTGACTATTTTTTATTTTCAGCTCCTTCATCTGATTCACAGAAGACTGCCACAGTGTTGCTGTGTGCTGCTTTGGCTATAAGTTTGATTATTATGATGTTACTGATTTACAACAGCAAGAAACCAACTTTCAGTGGTAACAAAATGCGCTTATGCAACATTTTTTGAAGCAATAATTGTGAATTTACTGAAGTAACCATTTTTGTAATTAATAGTCATTTATTATTTTCTTCATCTTGTATTTCAGATGCTCAGCTTGCACATTCTTCATCAGGACCACTTTATTGGCACAAAAAGCAGGTGTGGCATATCACACAAAGTGGTAATATTTTACACATTTAAGAAAAGTCTTATCACATTTTGTCTGTACTTCTTTCAGATCACTGAGGGGACACAGCTTTATTCCACTGTTGTTTTTACCATAGTTAAAACTTGTGATGACTGAAGTTAAGAAACAATGCATGCTTTGTTCTTTGTTGTTGTCAAGATGTTTGGGTTTGATTAAAGTTTAAATCTCACTGTTGCCTTTTTAATGTTTTCTATTTACTTCTGTGTAAATTGATTGCCTATAAACATGTATTTCTCCTTTATGCTAGAATAAATATAGATTTCAAAACAACTCTACCATGTAATGTCCTTGTTTTGATAATCACAAATGTGATCTTCACATCAGTTCAGAATCCGTTAATATTTTGCCATACAGCGCCAACAATATCTCACCCAGGCTCTCAAGAGCATTTTTTATTTGACCAACCATCCAGCACACACTCAGTGGTTTTCAGAGGGTATCCACAGGATATAAGGGTAGAGGTGCAAGAACCACAAGAGGCCCAATGCATCTTTTTAAAGACTTTGACCACATTTGCTAGCACATTGTTCCTGCTTTTGTGATTTCGAAAGAAAAAAAAAACCAAAATATTCAAGAAGAACAGAACTTCAGTTCACACTCAACAGCGATGTCTTCCAGGCTTCCAGAAGCGACTCCTCTGATGTGGAAAATTACTACTGTACTGTGGATTAATATATGGGTATGTTTTGATAATGATAAATTTATAAATTTCAAGATTTTAAAACTTTAAGTAGTGATTGACAGTAAAGCTAAGTCATTGGCAATCAGCAGAAATAATGTTTATAATTATACTTTGCTCAAATTGCTACTTCCTATTACATGTTAATCATAATAAATATGAATAATTTGTTATATTAATCTGTTTTAAGATTATAGTCAGGGTAAACCTGAATTTCCTTAGGGACATGCAGTTTTCTTTTTTACAACCAAAAAATTCAAAGTAAATTTGCACTCATGGTTCTGTTTCTGTTCATTTAAGATGAGTTTTGTGAATTTTAATACTTGTTCTTTCTGACCTAACATGCACAATATGACCACACACAATTGTTAGCATATTGTTATTGATTATTAACATTTTTATTCCAATTACATGCGATCTGTTAGTATAGCACTGATTGAAAACATATTTTTGTGGCAAACTGATCTTGTGCTTGAGTGATATTTTCTGGACAGCAGCCAGATGTCTGTTGTCAAAAGTTTCATGATGCTAAAGTATTTTTCAACTAACTTTATGTAGATTATAGAATGAAATAAATTTAATATTGTTTGAAATTTTAAATAATTATAATTGTACACAGCATCTCTGCTTTTGGCAGATGATGTGGTCCTACTGGCTTCATCAGGCCGTGATCTACAGCTCTCACTGGAGCGGTTCGCAGCCGAGTGTGAAACGGCCGGGATGAGGATCAGTGCCTCCAAATTCGAGCCATGGTCTTGAGCAGGAAAAGGGTAGAGTGCCTTCTCCGGGTCGGGGAAGATGTCCTGCCCCAAGTGGAGGAGTTTAAGTATCTCGGGGTCTTGTTCACGAATGAGGGAAAAATGGAGCGGGAGATCGACAGGCGGATTGGTGCAGC